>NC_045436.1:10611291-10802640 GCF_002776525.5 Piliocolobus tephrosceles | reverse complement strand
CACCATCAGCACCATTACTGCCACTGCCACCACCATCACCACCACCACCATCACCACCACCACTGCCCCCGCCACTGCCACTGCCACCGCCACCATCACCATCACCACCACCACCACCATCACCACCACCACCACCATCACCACCACCACCACCACCAACGCCACCACTGCCACTGTCACTGCCACCACCACTATCGCCACCATCACCATCACCACCACCACCACCATTGCCACCATTATCACCACCACCACCACTACAATTGTCTCCGCACATATATATAAATATGGAATAGTAAATCTAGCCACTTGCCAGCAAATACAGAAAAAAAAAAAAAAAAAAGGCAGGAATTTGGCATTTCTGTCATCCCATGCTTTAGTTTGGGCGTTTGGGCATGTTAGTGATAAAACCCAATTTGTATCAAGATCTCTATTTGCAAAGAATACATCCATTTTTAGATTTTTAGCCTTTATCCAATAGGCTATTCACTAGAAACAAATTGGAAAAGAGGTAGAGTGCAAAATAATAATATCCATGTAGCCCTCAGTAACCACATCATCCTGTAACTCAATCTAAAAACAAGTACAGCAACCTCATCCTTAATAGGATGTAAATCTTGCTCACACAAAAGAAAACATGCTCACTCTTTTTCCAAAAAGCGAGGCTAAAGCCTCGTCAGTTGCTCTACTTGTCCTATTCTACTCCTGTCACATTACATTGTAAACTTAAAATCCTGTCTGTCTCATGGGAACTCAGTATTCCATAATCAGGCGTTAACTTTCTGCCCGTACCCAATAACACGCCAAAAGTAGATTCTCAGTTTTCTTCCTTTGCCAAAGAGATCAGAGCTTTATTTGCATACTACTTGTTTCATTGAGATGCTCCTGGAGACGAAACTGCCATTTTTCCATCAGTGTGATATCGCTTTCAGTTTACTAATTCTAGGAGATTGGCTGTTCTTGGGATTTAACTTAGCTCTTTCTATAGCATTATCCCCCACTCCACAGGTCACATAACTAAAATAACAATGTTTCCTGTGTCTGTATGTGTTGATGCCAACAGTTAATTCAAAATGAGAGAAATAATCACAGTATGCATTTAGGGACACTCTGAGCTCATGAGAATGGATTCAAGTCAAAATTCCCATTTTTCTTCTGAGGCCCCCATTATGGTAGTAAACCAGAACGTCATTTGAATTCTGTAGTAATTACGACTATTTCAGAGCCAGCATTCAGTAATCCCCCAAAGTCTTGGTATTTCCCTTTCCTCAGTGCATGGGTCCATGGTTAAACTGTTTTCAGTCCATTTGGGAAAGACTAGCAGCTATATATAAAGCACGTAAATGTGATGGTTCACAGATTCACAGCTTCCCCCTCATTTAGGAGGTGGTGGGGGTGTGAACTAGTTCCACTAAGGGAATGGGACATAGGCTACAACTCTCCAGTCTAAAATTGTAAATATTATGTTTAAAAATTTAAATTTAAATCTTAAATTTATTTAAATCAAATTTCCTTTTTTTGTTTTTTTGTCAGACAATTTAAAACTTGTGGTTTAATAGCAAGGATAAATTTATATTGGCCTCTATAGTATTCAAACTTTGAAACTCTATATTAAAATCAACACCACCACATAATTTTGGCTTTCCTGTCTATTACTATTAAACAAGTCTGTAAAATTATCTATCATTTCATCACTGCCACTTGTGACTCCAATATCCAGTCATCCTTGTTAATATTGGGAAACCCATTTATATAGCTGTTCCTTCACTTTTATTCTTGGCCTACAGAGAAAAGCCACTAATTACTTCACTTTTCAAGAATGTGGATATTACCTTAACCAATCGGTCCCCAATGGCTTGTTGAATGTTGTGTACTCCAAACCATGACTGACAATACAAATACAAATATAGGTCATGTGTGTTAAATATATTTTAATGTTTTTATATGTCTAAGCTCTGCATTTTTTTTCTCTACGTTATATATAGGAAACTTAGTATCTCAAGTTCATTTAGAGATAACCACCATTATAATCACAGTTTATTCAACCAGCTTCTTAAACAGATAAAATACTTCTTTCCTTCTGGATGAGAATTCAGAATTTCTGGTAATTGATATTGATTATTTGATCCTGATATAAAAGTATTGCCTCTTCTTCATACCAGCACACTTACAATTTATTTTCACATGTATTTCTAATAGTTTGCTCTATAAATGGAAAAAACTTTTGCCTCTTTTGTTTTGTAACCTTCCTCTTTCTAATTCAGAAATTGTAATTGCCTTCGTGGATCATGCTGTGGTCTGATTATGAATATAGAAGGTATAAAGAGTTACGTGGTTTGACTGTGCCCGCACCCGAATCTCATCTTAAACTGTAGTTCCCATAACCCCCACGTGTCATGGGAGGGATCTTCTGGAAGGTGATTAGATTATGGGGGCATTTCCCCAGGCTGTTCTTGTGATAATGAGTTCTCATGAGATCTGAAATAAGGAGCTTTTCCTGACTTTACTCTGCACGTCTTCTTCCTGCTGCCATGTGAAGAAATATGTGTTTGCTTCCCCTTCTGTCACGATTATAAGATTCCTGAGGTCTTCCCAGTCCTGTGGAACTGTAAGTCAGTTAAACCTCTTTCCTTTATAAATTACCCAGTCTCGGGTATGCACTAAGAGCTACGCGAGAACAGACTAATGCCAAGGGCAATGAACATTAGTGTGTATATGGATTATCGTGTATATGGATTATTGTGTATATGGAGGCAAAATGCAAAATTAATGTGGAGGAAGGACAAAAATTGCTTTTTCAGTACTACAATACCAAAGATTAGGGAAGAAGTCAAAGAAATTATATCATTTTCTATTTTTGAATATTAAGATAGTAATTTACATATAGCAAAATTCACTTTTTAAAAAAAATTTTTTTGAGACGAAGTTTTGTCCTTCTTGCCCAGGATGGAGTGTGCAGTGGCGCGATCTCGGCTCAATGAGATCTGCGCCTCCTAGGTTCAAACAATTCTCCTGCCTCAGCCTCCCAAGTAGCTGGGACTATAGGCGCCTGCCACCATGCCCTGCTAATTTTTTGTATTTTTAGTAGATGTGATTTCACTGATGTTGGCCAGGCTGGTCTCGAACTCCTGACCTCAGGTGATTGACCCACCTCGGCCTCCCAAAGTGCAGGCATGGGCCACTGTACCTGGCCAGAATTCATTTTTTGACATAGAATTCTGTGACTCTTAACAAACATACATATTATGTAAACACCACCAGAATAAAGATATTTAGGCCAGGCATGGTGGCTCATGCCTGTAATCCCAGCACTTTGGGAGGCTGAGGTGGGTGGATCACCTGAGGTCAGGAGTTTGAGACTAGCCTGGCCAACATGATCAAAACTTGTCTCTACTAAAAGTACAAAAATTAGCCAGGCATGTTGATGGGTGCCTGTAATCCAAGCTACTTGGGAGGTTGAGGCAGGAGAATCACTTGAACCCAGGAGAAGGAGGTTGCAGCGAGCTGAGATTGTGCCACTGAATTCCAGCCTGGATGACAAGAGCAAAACTCTGTCTCAAAACAACAACAACAAAAAAAGATATTTAATATTTCCATTCTATAATTCACTCATGCCTGTTTAGAATCTTCTTGTTCCCCACATCCGGCCCCTGATAACAACTGATATAATTTTTGTTTCCATTGTTTTTCCTTTTCCAAAATATTATATAAATGAAATTATATGTTATGTAGTCTTTGAGTCTGGCTTTCATTTAGCATGATGCATTTGTGATGCATTGCAATAATTTATGTTATTGTATGTGTCTGTAGTTTGTTCCTTATTGCTAAGGAGTTTTCTAGTGCATAGGTATTCTACAGTTTGTTTATACCTTCCACAGATGAAGGACGTTGGAATAGTTTTCAGTTTTGGGTAATCAGAAATAAAGTCTTTATAAACATTCATGTACAAATTTTGTGTGAACCCATGTTTTCATTTTTCTCAGATCAATACAAAGGAGTGAGATTTTTGCATAGTGTGATAAATGTATATATGTCATATTTTTTGAGAATTTGACAGCTCAACAGTACAATAGCTACAGCCAGCTAATTTTTTGTATCTTTAGTAGAGATGGGGTTTCACCATGTTGGCCAGGGTGGTCTCAAACTCCTGACCTCAGTTGATCCACCCACCTCGACATCCCAAAGTGCTGGGATTACAGGTGCGAGCCACCATGCCCGGCCAGAATCCACTCTTTTGGACATGTGTATTTCTAACAGAAATGTTTGAGAGCACCAGTCGCTCTACATCTTTGCCAGGAATTGACATTAACATTTTCTGGCCAATTCTAATAAGAATACAACAGTATCTCAGGTGGTTTTAATTTGGATTTCCTTACTGACTTAGGATGTTCAGCATCTTCCATTCATACAAATTATTTACTATTTGCGAACTTCTTTGATAAAGTACTCAAAATACTTTGTCCTTTTTCAATTGTTTTGATTTCCTATGGTTGAGCTTTTAGTGTTCTTTATATTTTATGAATATAAGTCCCTTGTTACACACATTGTTTGCAAATATTTATCTCAGACTGTGTGTTGTCTTTTTATTCCGAATAATCCCCAAACCTTTAATCTACTGAAGAATCTATACTGAAGATTATTACCAAGTAAGAATCTGTAACTACCATACATACAAAAAGCTAGAACTATGCATTGGTATGAATAGAAGCTGATAAGAGAATTGAAAAGGAAAAATGAAAGAGAATTGAGGTATGAAGAATAATAAGGAAAGAAACAAGAAAGGCACATTTTTTTTTTCACTTAAATGACCATCTGATATCAATTCTGTATGTACCCAAAGCAAATAAATGAGAAAAATGGAGACATTTGAACCATCTTCTGGAATCCTGTCTGTCTTGTTTTTCTAAGACCAGCCGAGCGGGCGCAAAAGAACCAGCGGGTAGGCAAGTGTAACAGCAAAACTGCACATTTATTTTGGTAACCTAAGGTGTGCGGGAGAAGTCTGTCGGCCTCAGGCAAAGGAGGCCGGCAGAGTCCCCCCGCGGTGGGGCTCTCGGACAGACTTCCCACAGTCCCGACATCCCGACAGGAGTGGGGCTGCAAGAAGGCCGCGTGGCTCAATGGCGGAGAGCGGCTTTTCTAGGAGTGGGAGGGCAATAGGTGGGGCATGGGCGTGTCAGGGGCGTTCTGCAGGTGCGACCAGGTAAATCTTGGTCTCTTCAGATTGACGTCACCTGGCGCATGCCCAGTTGGTCTGCACCCTCCCTGGGTGCCGGCTGCATTTTCGCGCACGCGGGAAGAGTTGGTGGTGAAGAACCCGGAAGTGCACCATCTTGCCTCCGTTCGTCCAAACAGTCCAACCTTTTATTGATAATAGTGATAAAGGGGAGCCCTGGTCTGTCTGGCTACTTCCTGCTGTTAAGGGGCATCGTTAAGGTCGGGGCCCATGGTTGGTATTTGGACGCACGGATGAAAAATAAAATAAGGCACAGTATTAGTATAGGAATGAGGAATGGAAGCATTTGTTGGAATATGGGCAAAACCCAGAAGGATAGTCCTGGCAAGGTTGGGGAGTATGAGATAGTTAAGAAAATTTAGTAAGTTTGAGGCGAGTTGGGGAAAGCCAAACTGATTTCCACTGATTGCTTTCGGTAGGGGCCCTTTTTGGCTGGGAATGAGGAACGACTGCGCAAAGTAATTGTTGGCCAGGCAGCAATTAAGGGGTGGAGTTTTTCGTGGAGTGGATGGCTTTCCACTTACTCCTACTACAGAGATACTGGATGGAAGGCTAGGTCCAGAGAAGGACGGCAAAACAGAATAGGTAGCCTCGCTGTTGATTAAAAAAGTAATTGTCTTACCCGCTACCAGGAGAGTTACCCGCGGCTCAGCGAGGGTGATGGGGGTCCCCGAGTCTCGGCACCTTCAGTTGTCATCGTCCAGATGTAGGAGCTGGAAGGAGCTCCCAGGATCCTGGGAAAGGGGGTCACGTAGAGGCGCGGCACCTGTTCTCAGGGTGGGGCAATCAGACTTCCAGTTTCCTCCCTGCTGGCAAGCAGGGCAGGGGGTTGCTGGTGGACGAGGGTTAGGACATTCACTGGCCTAATGTCCCGATGCCTTGCACTTATAGCAAGGCCGCGTTGGGACTCGGGGACCTTGCGGACACCTGTTGGCATAGTGTCCTGCCTTGCCGCACTTATAGCAGGCAGGCTCCTTTTGTAGCTTTGGAGTCTGCGGGGTGTGTGCTCTCTGGCCTGGGGTTACGACTGGGCTGTAAAGCCGCTGCTAGGAGCTGAACCTTCTGTTCAAGGCAAGCTTGCCGTCTCCTCTCTGGAGTTATAGACCTTAAAGGCTAATTTAACTAGGTCTTGTATTGGTGTCTGATTGTATTGGTGTCTGAGGACCATCCTCTACCTTTTGAAGTTTTTTATGAATGTCAGGAGCTGATTGAGAAATGAAATAAGACGCCAAAATGGTGGCCCCTGTGGGGGAGGCCGGATCTAACCGGGTATACTGGGTTAGAACCTCAGTCAGTTTAGGGTAGAGGTTAGGATAACCTGGAGGTCATGCCAAGTTAAGTCATAGGCCTGACAAAGGTGTCTAAATTCCTTTATGTATATGGTAGGATTAGCTGAGAAATCACCTAAACGCTTCTCAATTTTGGAAAGATCGGCCAGTGAAAAAGGGACATGTACTCTGACTACCCCCTCCGCCCCAGCCACCTCTCGCAAAGGCGCTAACACTGTAGGAGGGTGTGGGCAGAGATAGGGGACTCAAGACAGACAGTTGGGGGCCCCGAAGGAGGCATGGGACCGAGTGGATTACTAGTAGATAAGGAGGAGGAAGAAGCAGTCTGGATGGGGGGGGAGGAGTCTGGGCAGGAAGGGAGGGGGTGGAGAGAGCGGGGAGAGAAGGAGTATAGGGAGGAGAGCCTAAGGCCTAAAAGCCTTGTATGTAAATTTCGGACCACTTGCGTAGCCGCTGGCAGAAATTGCTGAGGTCGATCACACCACAGTGGAAAGGAAAATTAACCGCTTCCTCCTAAGTTCTTGTTCAAGCTGTAAGGTTTTTAAATTGGCTAGGAGGCACCCTAAGGGGGTGCTCTTTGGAAATTTGGACTGGGGGGGGTTTCCCGTTTGTTTCCTCTTTACCGACACACAATGGACACAATGGAAATGGAAGTGGATCTCTGCCTGGCTTCAAAGCGTCCTTTGGAACCAGCAGAGACAGACTGGAGGCTCTTGAAGCCAAAGTGGAGAGTACCTTCAGGTGGACGTCTCCGTCCTGCAAGGCTCTCCCAAGCCACTTGGTGGCTCAAAATGGACCTCGGACCTGCACAGGGTTTTGGCCGAGGGAGGTAAAGAGGAGACAAGGGCACTTACCCAGAGAGGCCGTGAGAGTGAGCGAAGCGGGTCTCAGGTCCTGGTCCGTCCGCGGCGTGGAAGGAGGAGGAGGAGGCTCCCCGGACCCTGGGGGCCCTGAGGAGGGGTCTCCTCCCGGGTTCGGCACCATCTGTCTTGTTTTTCTAAGACCAGCCAAGCGGGCGCAAAAGAACCAGCGGGTAGGCAAGTGTAACAGCAAAACTGCACGTTTATTTTGGTAACCTAAGGTGTGCGGGAGAAGTCTGTCGGCCTCCGGCAAAGGAGGCCGGCAGAGTCCCCCCGTGGTGGGGCTCTCGGACAGACTTCCCACAGTCCCGACATCCTGACAGGAGTGGGGCTGCAAGAAGGCCGCCTGGCTCAATGGCGGAGAGCGGCTCTTCTAGGAGTGGGAGGGCAATAGGTGGGGCATGGGCGTGTCAGGGGCGTTCCGCAGGTGCGACCAGGTAAATCTTGGTCTCTTCAGATTGACGTCACCTGGCGCATGCCCAGTTGGTCTGCACCCTCCCTGGGCGCCGGCTGCATTTTCGCGTGGGCAGGAAGAGTTGGTGGTGAAGAACCCGGAAGTGCACCATCTTGCCTCTGTTCGTCCAAACACTGTCTATTTATGAATGACTTACCATAATAATTGTCATTTTGTCAACAAACTGCCTCTACATCTCCTTTAGATGCTATGATTACCATTGAGGCATTACAATTTAGACAGCTTTCTAATGGTTGTATAGTGCCGTGTCATTGGCTGACTCAAAGCAAATATTAGATAGAAACTGATCCAAGACACATAACAATGTACAGAATAATTAAAATAGCAGGTATAAACTAACAAAAATATAAGAAATAATCTCAGCAAAAGCAGAGTCACATAGAGACAGATCTGGTTGCAACATTTGATATGCAGGATGTATGTGTAAGGCTTGGGAATATTTCAACCAGAAAGCTAGCACAAAGTTCTATTCCTTATAATTACCATATTTTATTTTATTTTATTAGTATTATTTTATTTTTTTTATTTTAGAGACAGAGTCTCTCTCTGTCACACAGGCTGGAGTGCAGTGGCACGATCTGGGCTCACTGCAACCTCCACCTCCTGGATTCATGTGATTCTCCTTCCTTAGCTTCCCAAACAGCTGAGTTCACAGGTGCCTGTCATCACACCCAGCTAATTTTTGTATTTTCAGTAGAGACAGGGTTTCACCATGTTGGCCAGGCTGCTCTCGAAGTCCTGACCTCAGGTGATCCACCTACCTTGGCCTCCCGAAGTGCTGGGATTACAGGCGTGAGCCACAGTGCCCGGCCCAGATCCATCTGTTTTCTTTTTTTTTTTTTTTTTTTTTGAGTCAGAGTCTCACACTGTGGCCCGGACTGGAGTGCAATGGCGTAATCTTGATTCACTGCAACCTCTGCTTCCTGGGTTCAAGTGATTCTCCTGCCTCAGTGCCTCAGCCCCCGCCAGCTAATTATTTTATTTTTTAGTAGAGACAAGGATTCACTACGTTGGCCAGGCTGGTCTCAAAGTTCTGACCTCGTGACCCGCCCGCCTTGGCTTCTCAAAATACTGGGATTACAGGCATGAGCCACCGCGCCCAGCCCAGATATTTCTTATAGAAATTGTATATGCAAGATATTGGTTTTGGAAATAATGATAACTTCTCTCTATTATTCAAACATAACAATGAGTGATATTTGCATATTAGTCAGAAAGTCATTTTCTTTAATTAAAGCTCCCTTTTTGTTGTTTTATGTTCCACTGCATTTTGCACAGAAATAAATTTGTCTTCGATATTTAAAAAAAGAGGTAATGAAATCAACTTGCATTAAATACTGAGCTCCACTTGCCATTCAGATTTCACAAGTGCAGTGGCTGTGTGACTCATGTCTGGTCATTGAAACATGCATAGATTTTTTTTTTTTTTTTTTAGTGAGAGTTTTGTTTTGTAGAAAGTGTTTTCTTTTGCTGCTGTTGTTGTTTTATAAATGGGGCAAGAGTAGATTGCATTGTGCTCTTTTCTCTGTCATCCTGTCTTTCAAATAAATGTATTTTTTTAGAGCAAAAGCAGTTGTCTGGGAACAAAAAGTAACAAGCATGGGGAATAAAGCCATTACACTTTGAGAGAACACTGTGAGAGATAAAGGCTGACATCTTTGATCTGTTGAATTGATGCAGGTTACATTTACTTCTAGACTGTGTTATGTGAGAAAAATAATACATGTGTTTTAAGCCACTGCAAGTTGCATTTTTTTGTTACTTGAATGAGAACACAGTTATAGCTGAACCAAAGTTAGCTTAGTAGACCTGCATATGTAAATGTTTACTTATGTTTAAATGTTTAAAATAAAAGCCAAGCATGAATTTACCTGTTTGAATCAATATTCACTTTCTCTCAATAAGCAATAAACATGTACATGTTTGGCTGGGCATGGTGGCTCACGCCTGTAATCCCAGTGCTTTGGGAGGCCGAGGTAGGCAGATCAGAAGATCAGGAGATGGAGATCATCCTGGCCAACATGGTGAAACCCCATCGCTACTAAAACACACACACACACACACACACACACACAAATAGCTGGGTGTGGTGGGTCGTGCCTGCAGTCCCAGCTACTCAGGAGGCTGAGGCAGGGGAATTGCTTGAACCCAGGAGGCGGAGATTACAGTGAGCTGAGATCACACCACTGCACTCCAGACTAGCTACAGCGTAAGACTCTGTCTCAAAAAAAAAAAAAAAACAAAAACAAAACAAACAAACAAACAAACACAAAAACCAAGGGCATGTTCAACATTCCTATCTTTTATTATGGATACCCAGATACTAATATAGGATGCATCTATATATAGGTTTCAAGAACTCCTCTGCAAGCTCTTCGTTATTGTTTGCAGTTGCATGGCTGCTTTGTATGTCAGTTATACATTTGTTACAGATTTATTTATTTTCCTGTTTCATTTAGAAAAAACTTATCATACAAAGAAGAAAACTTTAAAAAAATAACAAAACTATATTTTTCATAAGATAAAAAGCTGTATAGATTTTTGATACGTAAATAAAAGATACACTGTGGAAAAATGTTTATATGTGTATAGACAGAGCATCATTTTAATAGACTGAGGCATTTGGGGATTGATATGGGTTGAATGTGTCTCCGAAAAGGATATGCTGAAGCCCTGAACCCCAGAACCGTATAATGTGACCTTATTTGGAAAAGGATGATTGCAGATGTAATTAGTTAAGATGAAGTCACATTGGAGTACGGTATACCCTCAATCCTCAATGTGATTGGTACCTTTACAAGAAGAGGAGAGGAGATAGAGGTGAGAATGCCATGTAAAGACACAGAGACACATAAAGGGAAGAAAGCCATGTGAAGATAGGAGCAGAGATTAAAGTTAAGCTGTCATAAGCCAAGAAATATCTGGGGCTATCGGAAGATGAGCAAGGCAAAGAAGGATCTTCCTCTAGAAGCACTAGAGGAAACATGGCGCTGCCAACACCTTAATTTCAGACTCACAGGCTCCAGAAGAACTCTCTATTGTTTCAAATTATCCCTTTGTACTATTTTGTTATAGCAGCTCTGGGAAACTAGTCACAGAGCCCTTGGGAGGGAGGGAGAATATTTTGCCTGTGAAAGGGATGTTAATCACTGGAGCTGACTTTGGTAAGCAGACTTCGAGATGACCCAATTATCCTTACCTGCTAATAGTCACACCCTTGAATCATTCTCACCACTTGAATGGGACCCGAATACAGTGACTTGCCTCTAACAAATAAAATACTACAGGATGTCACTTCTGAGGTTAGATTATAGAAGACTACAGTTTCTATCTTAGATTTTTATCTCTCTTATTCTTTTGCTCTCTCTTGGATTTCTCAGCCCAGGAGAAACCAGCAGACAATGCTGTGGAAAGACACGACATGGGACTGAGGCTTCCAATTATCATTTGCATGAATTTGATATAGAAGCTGCCCCCGGCTCAAGCCCTCAGATGAGTCCACAGCCCTGAGAAACACTTGACTGCAAACTTTTGAAAAACCTTAACCCAGAGGTGCCCAACTAATCCACATCTAAGTTCTGGACTTGCATTAACTGAGAGTTAACAGATGGTAGTTGTTTTAAACTACTAAATTTGGGGCTAATTTGTTACCTAGCAATAGATAACTAACACAATCAGTGACTAGAAATGAGGCTAAAAGATGATTTCTTTAATATAACAAAGGTAGAGCTGTTGTAGTTGGCTTCTCTTCCTCTGTTGGCGAGAGAGGGCTACCTACCCAAAGATTACGGGGGTGGCTGAACCTGTGCTCCTCAACACAGGAGAAACGTGATCAGCAGCAGTTTCTTAGGATATACACTCACAGCCAAGGAGAGGAAGACATTACATGCCATGCAGGGTCACACAGAGATTGTTTTGGAAACAGCGTGGACCAGAAGGGGCAGGAGAAGGCAGATTTTGTAGTGCTAAGAGGATAGGGTGCCCCCTGGTTCCTGCAGGAGGATGTGCTTGGCTTGTTTGAATAATTCCACAGTCTGAAAGAGAACTACATCCTGCCACTGAGGGCTAGGTGGGAGCGTTGCCTGGTCCCCCTTGATAAAGAAGGTTGTTTGGCTAGGGAGACCTTATCCTCAGGGCTAGAATGGTGAGGAGAACTTGTCAAGCCATTCATTTGAGTCTACTTGGTTTTACCAAACATCAAGGCAACACACCATTCAGGGCTTACACCATAAGGTCCAGCTACATAATTTTCAGAGCCTACAGCAAAAGGAAAGTCTGGAGTTCTCTGTATAAATGCCGTTAAAGGCACAGATCATCCTTTTCTCTGCAGCCTCTTACTTGATTTATGGTAAGTTTTCTTGTTTGCTATTTAATGTTGTTTTAAGTAAAGAAAAATTTATGTTTTAAATTATTAGAACACATTTTGCTGTTCATCTTTATATCTTACAATGCCAGTTTCAAGTGGAAATATGAGAGCATTTAACTTGAGTGCAGAGTAAGCAACGTTAAGCAATTTGTTTCTTGGGGCTCATCCAGGAAGATGCCTCTAGCAGACCAGAAAGAGAAAAATCACGGACCAGACTCAAAAAGGGCTGAAGGAGCACAAAGGCTCCCTCCAGGCAAGAAGCTGGTGGAAAGAGCATTCCAGGCATGGAGATAATCTCGGAGTGCAGCCCTCACGGGAATATGGGGCTACCACCCTGTCATGTGGAATGTTCATTCCTGCCAGCCGCCAAACTCACATTCCACACCCCAGTCTGGAAGGGGTCTGGGGAATTTGAGACAGAAGCTTTCCCACAAGCTCACTGCCCTGACCCATAGCAGATAGATGACTCCCAAGATCTTTAAATCTTTGTGCTGGGCCATACTAGTTATCTGCATGGGGGTGTGTGAGAGGCTCATGCTCACAGAGATGCCACCCGTGGACGGATGCTCACCAGACACACAATGATATTTGGGCGATGGGCCACCATTCCGTGCACTGACATGCTGTGAGCGGCAGGTACCCAACCCCACTGGACAGCAAGCTAGAAAAAGGGCTAGCAGGACCGCTGCACCAGGCAACAAGAGGTGGGCTGCCGAGATCCCATGCTAGAGTGGCAGCAGGAAAAGTGACAACTTTGGGTAAACAGAGGCTGCACACCCCCGGCTCATCCACCATTACCCTACCAGAATTCATTGCAAAATACAAACTGAAATTTCAAGATGGTCAAGGCAGAACATTAAACCCTAAGCAGAGGGCCCTGTAAAACTGCCCTGGCAGCTTACCATAAAGTTGGCGCTGACTAAATGTCAATGATGAAGGGTCCAATTGATAGCATTGCACAGCAAACTAGAAGGCCCATGAAAAAAATCCGTTAGTCAATTGGGCAAGGTGATAGCTTTAGGAAAATCAAATAAGAAAGAAGAAGGCACAGTTAGGTAATAGGCAAAATATTAGTTCTGTACTGTTTTTTGACCTTGGGGGTTCTGGGCTTTACCTATTGAACCAGCGAGGGTTACCAAAGGCCATTTCCACTAGTAGGGAAAATGCTGACTACTTACCATGCAAATCTAAATTGGTTATTTAGTATGAGTCACAACCAGCTGGCTAGAGATCATTACATCTGTATATGTGTCAGAAGGTCTTTTTGACTGATGTGAGAGTAGGATTCTGATTGTATAACACTATCTCATGGTAAATTTTTATAATTTTTAAAAATAATTTTCTTTCTATTTATTTATTTTATTTATTTTCTTGCATGATTGCAACTCACTGCAGCTTCAACCTCTGGGACTCAAGTGATCCTCCCATCTCAGCTTCCCAAGTAGCTTGGACTACAGCTGCGCACAAACACACCTGGCTCATTTTTAAATTTTTTTATAAAGTCAGAATCTGACTATGTTGCTTAGGTTGGTCTTGAACTCCCAGGTTCATGCTGTCCTCCCACCTGGGCCTCCCAATGTGCTGGAATTACAGACATGAGCCACCATGTGCCTGACTAGCAGTAAATTTTAGTAATTTAGCCCTTGTTATAAATCTAAGTAACAGTGTGAGTGCAGGCCGCCAGAACACCTCAGTGTGTATAAGGAGGCAAATTATATGGGGACATATAGTAGCAAAATTCTAATTCCAATGACACTAGTTTCCAGATCTTAGTTTTAGTTTTTGTAGCACCTTCTATCTCCAATATGACAATAAGACCCACTGTTCCAAAAACACCAGCAAAGCCTTATCAGGAAACATGACAGAAGCACAATCTGTGCTGTTACACTAACCTCAATTCACAGATGTCCATTCCCAGAGATCTCATGTTTCAGTAGCCACTTTGTCTCTTGTGAGCTGAAGCAAATAACTGTGGGTACTACATGGTTTTATTTTTAATTTACTTACTTGGGACCGGGTCTTACTCTGTTGCCCAGACTAGAGTGCAGTGGCACGATCTTGACTCACCGCAACCTCAACCTCCTTGGTTCAAGCAATCCTCCGAAGAAGCTGAATCTACAGGTGCTCACCACCATGCCTGGCTAATTTTTTTTTATTTTTTAGAGGTGGGGTTTTGGTATGTTGCCCAGGCTGGTCTCAAACTCTTGAGCTCAAATGATCCACCTGTCCCAGCCTCTCAAAGTGTGGGATTACAGGTGTGAGTCACTGTGCCTGGCCCACTAATACTTTTACATTGGTCTGTGTACTTTGGTTATCTTAGCATTGTTAATTTTCAAGAACCAATTTATTTGATATAGAGCATGCAGAGTTGTAATCCATTTAACCACTGGCTTGTTGTCGTGGACTGAATATTTGCATCCCCCCAACACTTACATGTTGAAGCCCTAATCTCCATTGTGATGGTATTTGGAGGTGGGGCTTTTGGAAAGTTATTAGCTTAGGAGGGTGGAGGCTTCCTGTAGTGTCCTTATAAGAAGAGAAATGAGAGACAAAATCTCTCTTTCTGCCCTATGAGGATACAGCAAGAAGGCAGCCATCTGAAAACCAGGAAAAGACTCTCCTAGACAACAGTATTAGCTAGCAATTAATCTTTGATTTCCCAGCCTACAGAGAGTGAGAAACAAATTTCTATTGTTTAAATCACCAAGTATTCTTGTTACATCAGTCCAAACTGACTAAGGCACTTGCACATTCCATAAGTAGTTATTGAGTGTCTGCTATGCTTAAGGTACTGGTCTAGGGAAATGGAGGTACAACAGTGAACAAAACGAAGCCCCTGCTAGAATCAGTAAGATAGTTTTCTACAGGTAAGCAGATAACAAATTTAAATAGATAAATAAATAAATGTCATGTTAGATGATGGAAGTGTTCTGAAAAGAAATAAAACAAAATTAATGAGGACTGGGCTGATCAGGAACTGCTGCTACTTACTTTTTTGATGGTGTTCAGGGAATGGTTCTTGAGTGACTATCAAGAAGTAGCCAGAGAGCATAGTTTGCAGGTGTTGGGGAATGGGGTCTCCAATAGAAAAAAATCAAGGGGAAAAATCTTGAGAGAGGAACAGGGTTCAATGTGTGAATAATGGTAAGGAAGCCATATAATAGGTATAATGTGAGGAAGAAAGGGGAGAGAGTAGAAGGAGATTAAATCAGAGAGGCACAAAGGGTCAGATCATGTAGGGTTTTGTTGTAAGGACTTTGATTAGGAGTGATAAAGGAAGACATTGTAGAGTCAGGAGCAAAGGAGTGACAATATATGATTCATACTTTTTAAAGGATGATTCAGGCTTTTCTGTGTAGAATAGACTACAGAATAGTACATGCAAAAATAAATAAATATATAAAACGAGAAAATGCACATTCACCTCTTGCCTGAATGAATGCCTTAGTCTCTGAACTGACAGTCTGCACTAGGAGTCCAGCAGTGGAGGTGTGGAGAATTGATCAAATGCTGGACATATGTTAAAGGGATTATAAACAATCTTTATAAAGAAATCAATGCCAGGTGTGAGTAAGAAGGAGAGAAAAGGGTGATTACAAGGTGTTTGAGTTGGAATAATAGAGAATGGAGTTGTCATTTAAGAAGTGAGAAGAACAAGTTTGTGGTGGGCAAAATTGAGAGTTCAGCCATGGTTATGAAGTTTGAAATACCTCTTTGTCTTGTAGGATGAGATCCAGAACCCAGCTGGACATGAGTCAGCTTCCTTAGAGGGGAAGTTTGGGCTGGAGATACACATTTTGGAATCATTGATCTAGAAATAAAACTAGAAGAGATTAACTAAGGGCTTGATATGAATAGAAAAGAGAAACTACCTAAGGATTTTGCTCCCGAACACTACAGCATACTGGGGTCAGGGCAATGAGGGGAGACCATCAGAGAGGTCTGAACAGAAGCAGCCTTAGTAGAAGTATATGCAAGAAATAAACAACAAAGATGTTCCCAGAAATGCAGAATATTCAACTTGTTCAACTACTGATCCTATAACAAAGAATGAGAACTAAACACTGGACTTGGTATCAACATAGGTAACAAAGGCTATTTGTATACAATATTGGACAGAAAAGCCTGAATAAAGTTGTTTCTATGGGAAAAGGGAATTTCTATAGGATGTGGAGATCTGGAGCCTAACCTTTTTTGATATGTTTTGCTATACTGGTGAGAACAGAAATGGATAAGCAGCTAAAAGAAAATTTTGAGGTTTAGTAGACTGAGAGAGCCCCTCAAAGATGTGCACACAATAATCTCCAGAATCTAGAATTATGTTACTTTACGTGGCAACGAGGCTCTGCAGATATGATCAAGCTAAGGCGCTCAAGATGGGAAGAGAATCGAAGATGATGTGGGGGGAACCAACGTAATCACAGGGTCCTTATAAGAGGAAAGCAGGAGGGTGAGACTCAGAGAGGATGTGATGATGGAAACAGAGATGAGACAGAAAACGAGAAAAAGATGGAGGGAAAGAGAGAAAGAGAGAGAGAAACAAAGACAGAGAGAGGCAGAGACAGAGAGATTTGAAGATGCTGTGTTGCTGGCTTTGAAGGTAGAGAATAGGGTCATAAGATAGTGACTGCAGGGAGCTCTGGGAGTCAGAAAAGGTAAGAAAATAGACTCTCCTAGAGATTCCAGAAGCAATGCAACACTGCCAATATCTTGAATTTAGTCCAATGAGATTAATTTTAGGCTTCTGGTGTTCAGGAATGTAGATAATATATAGAAAATACATTTGCATTGTTTTAAATCAATAAATTTGTTGCAATTTTTTACTGTATCAATAGGAAACTAATGCAGAGTTCAAAGAAATTTCAAAGCTTTATATGAAATACAAATCTTTCACATTTTTAAAGAAGCTGCATATTTAGTAACATATATACTGCTGAATACCAAATATTTTGAAGCAAATATTTGTGTAATTTCAAACCATGTAGAAGACTCCCAGTAATTTATAGCTCCTGAAAACCTCCTTACCAATCAAAACCCCATTAATCTCTTAGAGGTGGCCACAAGTGACATTTACAATACGGTTGACCTATGAACAATGCTGGGGTTGGGGCGCTACTCCCTATACAGCCAAAAATTAAAGTGGAACTTTTTTTTTTGGGGGGGGGAGTCTTGCTCTTTAGCCCACGCTGGAGTGCAGGGGCACAATCTTGGTTCACTGCAACCTCCGCCTCCCACACCCAAGTGATTCTCCTGTCTCAGCCTCTTGAGTAGCTGATATTACAGGCACTTGCTACCATGCCTGGCTAAGTTTTGTATGTTTAGAAGAGATGGAGTTTCACCATATTGGCCAGACTGGTCTCAAACTCCTGGCTTCAAGTGATCTACCTGCCTTGGCCTCCCAAAGTGCTGTGATAGCAGGTGTGAATTACCGCATCTGGCCCCCAAGTGTAACTTTTGACTCCCGCAAAAGGTAACTACTAATAGCCTACTGCTGACTAGAAGCTTTGCAGATAACATGAACAGTGAATTAACACATGCTTTATATATGTATACTTACTCTATCCTTATAATAAAGTCAGCTAGATAAAAGAAAATGTTACTAAGAAAATCCAAAAAAAAAAAGATGATCTATTTGCTATTCATTTAGTGGCAGTGGATCTTAATTAAGGTCTTCATCTTCATCATCTTCACATGCGGTAGACCTAGGGAAAGGAGGAAGTGGGGTTGCTGGTGTTGGTTGCTCTTTCAGAGGTGGTAGAGGTAGAAGAAAGTCTGTTTCTAAGTGGACTCATGAAGTTCAAACCCATGCTCCAGGGTCAACTGAAATTGTTTCAATGTTTTCTATTACAGTTTTGCCACCTGAAAATGCATCTTCTAAAATACAGTTTTGATTGGTTTGTTTGAATGTTACATCAGTGGAGGCATCAGGATACATATTTTGTGTCTGGTTTATTGCACTAGCATAAATTGCAAACTCTACTTATGTTCTTGCATATAGAAAATCAAATTTTCATTGACACATGAAACTCCATTCTCTAAATATGCCAGAATTAAATGCTGATAAATGTTTAGTTATTTCCTTGTTTTTGCAATTACAGACAATGCTGTTATACATCTATTGGTTAAATACCAAGAAACACAATCTATAAGCCATAGGCTACATGGATGTTTGCCTTTATTAGAAAACACAATATACAAATGCCCTCACAGTGCAGTGTCATCAGCAGGGTATTAAAACTTCCTTTGGTCTACATTCCTGCCATCACTTGGAATTATCAAACACATTGATTTTTGTCTATCTGGTAGGTACATAGTCTTTGTGGCTTTTTGCAACTTTATTACTAGTAAAGTAAGAACTAACCTTTATATTTTTTCTTGACCATTTCAATTTTTTCTCTTTCTATTGACTTGTCTTTTTCTTATTGGCATGAAGGAGATCTTTAGGTTTTCTAGTTACAAACAAGGCATTCTTTTTCCTCCTTTTCAAAGACATTTCTTAACCCCTGGAGATTTTGAACTTTAAAGACATAACTAGTGTAAAATAACAAAAATCCACAGTTAATATACTCTAGGTATATTGGGAACATTTTGTGAGGATATATGGATTCTGTTCTGAAAAGGTAGGAAGCATTTGGTAACATGGGTTTGAAATTTGGAGTGTTTTAGGGGAAAGAGAGCAATGATCTGTAAGTTACAATGAGGATCAAAGAATACAACCTCATCTTCATATCAACTGATTTGAGATTTGGAGAGAAATTGCTGCAACTTGTGGTACTAGCAGTTCAGAAGCAACATCTTTTGAGAAAAGTCAAGTTACAGTTAGGGCAAAAAAATAGAAGGAATAATAAAAAAGAGATGAGATATGAGTTCCAGAAAGGGGAGTGGAAAGGTTTTTATGCTTGGAGAAAGGTGGAAGTTTGTGCAGTGTTTTATGAAAGTAAGATTGCGTAAGGCATAAGACATTGCAATATGAGAGAAAACCTGGTTATTTAGGACATTTTGTGGTGACTGACATCAATATGCAAAGAAGGCATGGAGAGATTAATCCTGGTCTCCTGAAATTATTCGTTGAGACTTTGAGTATTCCAGGGGCAAATGCTTGCTGTGACTTTCCTCCTTTCCTGCTAACAGCAGGCTGAAAGCCAGGGTGGAATTTGTTATCAGGAGAACAAAATCTCAAGCCCTCCTTCTTCATTCCTATTGGGCTTGAATAAGGGGGTTACAAAGCTACATTTTAAGAGGAACACATTTATGTAAAAATTGTTCATGGGAAAAAATCCTAGCATTATAGAGTAGTATTTTCTAAAAATGGCCAATCCAAGGTGGAAAAGAAATTGAAAGCACTCTGAGACAAAATTTTGTTTACAAGGTAGAGACAGTCTGGGCACCAGTCCAAAGAAATAATGCCTCAGGTTTAGATCATTTTGGTGGTGCAACAGTCCAGATATCTTTCAACCAATAACCCCATGTCATTGTAAATCAAGCTAGTCTAGATGATTACTCTTCTGCTGATTTTTGGCAAGTGAAATAATGAACCACGGGCATGAATCAAGAAATGCTTTCTTTTCTCAGTGTTAATAAAATGTGTAGTAGTGTGTTTTGCTTTATTTCATTGTATATTTGGGGTCTGATATAGAAAAAATATAAGACAATTATATTTATAATACTTTTTAATAATTTTAAAAGGCTTTCTTGTGTTTAAATAGAAATACTGATAGAAGCATTTTTACAAATAGGATCCAGTGGCTCATGCCTGTAATCCCAGCACTTTGGGAGGCCAAGGCAGGCAGATCACTTGAGGTGAGGAGTTTGAGACCAGCCTTGCCAATGTGATGAAACCCCAACTCCACCAAAAATACAAAAATTAGCTGGGTGTGGTGGGGCATGCCTGCAAGCCCGCCCAGCTACTCTAGAGGCTGAGATGGGAGAATTGCTTGAACCCTGGAGGTGGAGATTGCAGGGAGCTTAGATCGCACCACGGCACTCTAGCCTGGGTGACAGAGTGAGACTCTGTCTCAAAAAAATGAAATGAAATAAAGTAATATAAAACCACTAAGAACATGAATTTAGCAAATCTACCACCAAGGTTCTCTGACTTTCAGCAAAGGGGAAAAATTCCAATATTACATTGATTCTCCATATCATTTAGAGCAAAGACAAAGGCAGTACAAGTCAGGTGACTTTCTTTAACCAGTTAGAAAATGCAGGCTGCAAAGGAATGGTCCATAGTCTTGGAGAACAACATGGAGAAAAATTATTTCCGACATAGCTGCTTAAGTGAAAAGTTCAAAATCTCATCTTATTCTGACAATTTTCTTTCTCTTTTTCTTTTTGTATGTATGTTCATATCCTTGTCTTTCTTGATTATACACACATACGTATTCACCACCATTTCTTTCATCATTTGGATAATGGATGCTTTATGTTTGGGTGCTAGGCTATGTGAATTTAGAGAGGTATGAATGTCTAAGGACTTTTAACGAAGTAAATCTGTAAAGTTTTAAGCATAAGTGTTCTTGTTTTTCAAAAAATTTGCTTTCATTTATTACTATTTTTAAAGTTTGCATAAAGTTAAAGAGTTTTCTTGTAGGTTGCAGTCTGTTAGTGAATATGATTTCTTAATGAGAACCTACGGTATGCAAAATCAGCAGTGAGTTACTGAGATAGCTAATAGAGAAAAATTGGTCACAATATCTGAAGTCTTAGAATCTACTCAGATTAATGCTTTCTCTTAGGAATCAAAGAGAATATTGGCTACAATCCTTGATCTTATGAAAATAGAAAATAAAACTGTAAAACGATCCTCCTATAATTAAGATTATGATCAAGCATAAACCCGAAGGATGTTTAATTCTACCTATTCCTCCATGATGGTCATAGAACTCTGTCTTTTAAGAAACCGGAAGCATCAACATTACCTACTCAAAATGTGTTTCGAAGAAACAACAGTGTAAGCATTTGAGAGTTTGCTGGAAACGAAGTCATGGGTTCCAACTCAGACCTACTGAGTCAGATTTGAATTTTAATAAGATCCCCATGTGATTTGTTTTCACATTAAAGTTTAAGAAGAGCTGTCATTGAGGATACAGAACAATGCTCAAGTAATATTGGAGGAAATGAATGAAATATTTGAATGATATGTTCAAAAAGTATTCAGAGTTCCTTGAATTTTTAATGAAAATAAGCAGTTGCTTTTATTCTGTCAAGATCACATCCCTGAGAAGCTACAATCCTATTGACCTCATAGTGCAAAATCATTTACAAAACTACCTTAGGAAAATGTGTCCCAATTTGTTCTTGAAATCATTCAGCCATATGCATGTTAATCAAATTGCCTTCCTCCTTATGGATAGAAAATGACAATCAGGATTAATTGTCACCCTCTCAGAATAAACAGTAAAACAATTTCTTTCAAGTTTGACGCTCGGAAGAAGGCTATATTTTCCAGGTCCTCAAAGTCTTTTTTTTTTTTGTAGTAATAACTCACTGTATTCAGATGAACAGCAAAATTTAAAACAATTCTTTAAATACTTAATGTACAACTCGAGAAGACTCAAGATCCAGATAAAATATATAGAGCTGCTATGGAGTTGAAGGTTTGAAAATAATTATTTTCATGGTCATATGTGAAATACATATATATATATATTTCTATATAACAGATAATATTTATTTAATTTAGATTATGATCTATTAGGTAGAAAGAACACTGAATTATATGTTCCCCTGATGTGGGGGATAGTGAGTATCTATTTTTAACTATCCATTTTACTAAATAAGTAATGGATATGCAGCATAAATATGACTGCAGTAAACATGGCTCTCTTTATGATTTCAATGGTTTATCTCTAATTATTGTTTATTTCATAGCTTCCTTATTTATCAATGCAAATCTGTAATTTGTGAGAATTCCTGTGATGCCAATGTAACAATTATCGAACATTTTATGATGCCTTCCTTAATACGTTGTAATACTTAACTCAATACCCCGGCCTAATTTTAAAAGAAATGTACCTAGGAGTTGTCACTTACACAAAGATGGCATGACATTTTATAGTTTTGAAAAAATTTCAGCCTAATAGAGCTTTGTCATGTAGAGAAAAAAAAAGTTATTGCTAAACTTAGGTGGCAGTATAAACCAAAGTTGATCCTGGTGAGATCATGGCAAGGAAGACTGTTGTCTCAGTAGTTAGTAAAGATAGAGAAAATCGTTGCTTGTTTTATTTAAAATGGCAACGAAAACAATAATAGCAACAACAACAAACCTAGCAGTATGTGCAACAATTGTATGGGTATCTAATCTGGCACCTTTCCTGACACCTTTGCTTCCCATTCCCTTAAATAAAGGCCTATGTCATCAGTCTACCCAACATTCTTAATATTATATCCTAGGACATACCTGATTATAATTGTCAATTGTATCTGACAATTGGTAAGATTTACAAATTGACATCTCCTTTATATCCAAACTATTTTAAATATAATTATTTGAAGTAGTTGTATAGGTAAGAAAGGTAATTATAATTGGACTTTTAACACACATTCTTTGATCAAATACCCAACAATCCAAGTAGAATTGGCACATTGGCTTCGAATCAATAAAACAATGAGTTCTAATTATGTAATAGACATGATCATATTTTTTCTAATATCTAAGTTTAGTAAGTTTACCATGGACATTACTGATGTTTAAGCTCACATTGTTGAAAGATGAAAAACATAGTTGTTGTTTTCTTTAAACATACAGAATGCAACGTCCTTACAGATTAACTAAGCTTCAGTTTATAAACTCATTTTCATTTCATTGAGCCTCTTTATTTTTTTTTAATTTTTTATTTTTAATTTTTTTTTGAGATGGAGTCTCGCTCTGTCATCCAGGCTGGAGTGCAGTGGCGCGATCTCGGCTCACTGTAAGCTCCGCCTCCCATGTTCACGTTGTTCTCCTGCCTCAGCCTCCTGAGTAGCTGGGACTACAGGCGCCGCCACCTCGCCCGGTTATCATTGAGCCTCTTTAGAAAGTTAAAATACAATGAAAAGTTAATTTTAAAGATGTTTGTAGGTGGTAGTAGTTTTAAAAACATCACTTCTTAACAGTTTTCTCCAAAAGAATTTTTCTAGAGATTGTTTTCATTTTGGAAAAAAGGCCAATTATGAAATATCCACTTATATTTTGAAAAGGTAAAGCTTACATATGGAAAGAACGTTAATATAAATTAAATAACTTATTTTTATTAACTTATGTGAACTAATCCATTTATATATTTGTGTATCTACTTAGTTAATTTTGTAATCTAGCTAAAGACTAGCTTGTTTTCTAAAACTCTTGTCTAAATAAAGAGCAAATAATCACAGACACTTGTCTGATAGCATGTGATTTTTCTTCACACCCAGCATGCACCTACGTGGCCTGGAAGCAAGGGTTTTGACAGAGGAATTGGAGTAGTGTCTTTCTGAAAAGAAGAAAAATCAATGAATCTGTATTCAGCAGAAACTCCCTGTTGGTCTCAATTGTCCAACGCTGAGCTATCAGTTTCCCTCGTTGAACACAGTGCTGAGTACATTTACTTTTTCAAAGTGCTCTCTCTAGATAACAATAAAAGAAAGATAACAAGCATCAATATTATAGGAAGTCCCCTGTATAAGCTTTCTGATAAACAAAAGTTAAGAAAAAAGTAGATCAAGGTTTTCCTTAGTGTAGTGTTTAGAATGAGTTCAGAATAATATTCTCAACACCATAACTCTATCTGCAATAGCTGTGCAAATTTCCTGAACGCATCTTTAAATATATTGTTTCCTTTACTTTCTTTATTTCTGGCACTTACAGTTATCATAAAATCTGGATATAGTCTTCAACAGTTTTCATCTTTATTCATATACAGGTTGTTGTAATACATGATATAAGCAAGGCTGTATAATATTAAAATAATTTGTACCTCAGTTAAGAGAGCAAATACATATCAAGCAGGAAAATCTTTGGAGAAATTTCTAAAGCTAAATAGCAATGTATATATCAATTTTGATACAGGTTTGCTACAATATCCCTATTTACAAAATACATATTTATGTGCCCACTGTATCTCTAACCACCTCTGTACCTCCACTTAAAATCCCCGGCTATTCTATCTTGTCATTATTCTGCTGGAAACATGCATGTTAGACTTGCTCATCCCAGCTGTATTTGCAATGCCTCTTATCTCTTGCCAAGCATGACTCTGATTTCTGTATACCTTTTTATTTGGACAAGACATTAACGGTTCTTATCATTTCCATTTCAAAGTGATCTTAGAAAAGTAGAAACACTGAATTCAGCTCTTAACAGGACGATGCCCTTTCCAATGCTGTCCTTGAAATAACATCTGTAGCTTGCCTTCAATGTTTTCTTCGCCCAGTTCTGC
This sequence comes from Piliocolobus tephrosceles, assembly GCF_002776525.5. Taxonomy (NCBI): domain Eukaryota; kingdom Metazoa; phylum Chordata; class Mammalia; order Primates; family Cercopithecidae; genus Piliocolobus; species Piliocolobus tephrosceles. Next base: position 10,778,022 of record NC_045436.1, on the reverse strand, counting down.
TGTGGTGTTTTCACCTGCTGGATCATATAAAAAATAACTAACATTTTTAAATGGAATCTATAAAACTAATTAAAGAATTGTTTTAACATTGCCTACAGGTTTACATAAACGTTATACAAAACATACCGTTGCAATTTGCTAACGTTGCTCAAAGAAAACAAGACCAGAAGCTGCTGATCATATATCTTGCTTCACCAGATTTTAAAAATTATTTCAGTAAGATATATGTCGTAATTCTGCATTATTTTAGTTTTTAATACAAAATCCACAACTGTGAACGCATAGAGACTCTATTAGAATATTTGTATTGGTAGATTATTATGATATTCAATTGTTTTCAATATTAAATAACATTACATGCTAAAAGATCATGACTTTTTTACTGGACAGAAAGTAAGTTTTGGGTAATAAGCATAAAATAAAAGTATTAAATTTTAGCAATTTTGTTACGACCCAGCAAAATGCTAATCTTATATTTTTGAATAAATTCAGTCTAGATTCTTCCTTTGATTTTCCACTGGGTTAATAATATATCACCAAGTTTGAGAATCCATTCTTCATTCAAAGATATGAAGATATGAATTTTTCAAACAGAATTATTAAGAAACATCTATGTACATTATTGTTTACTAGGTGAAAAAAATAAGTTAACAAATATTCATGCTAGAGAAAGCAGCTGCAGCAAAGCTTCGTGTTATCGAACACCTGTGCTCCTTTTCTTACTTAGATATATGATACATGACATTGGCCATGACATCTCACCATGTGTGCAAAAACAGTTCCCAGCCTTCCCTGCAGTGGACGTAAAAAGATTTGAAGGGAGGTATTATCATTAGCACATAATGGAAGTGTCATTATTTGAAGATAATTTTGTCATCAGCTTGGGAGATGAGCAAAAAAAAAAAAAAAAAAAAAAATTAACAAAATCAAAAATGTACAAATGTGATGATCAACCTACAGAATAATTCCTTTTAAACAACAACCGGCAATTAGTGAATGTAACTAAAATTAAGATATTCTTAGCAATAACAGCAACTTAAAAGAGGAACTAAACAACTGGAAGACTGAACAAATTGGCAGCAGTAAAAATTCTTGTCATTCATATTTTATGTGATTGATGTAATATTATAGAAACCAACACTCCACAAATAAATCTAAAAATACATTGATTATCAGTAAAGAGCCAGAAACTTTCTTGAATGATTTGCTAAACATTATAACATTATACGGACTACTAAAAATCTTTACTATAGGTTAGTTTTAAGAAAAAAAAAAGGAAGCATCTTTCCTTAGAAGTTAATGAGATATTTGAAAGTCATAGTAATAAAAATAATGTGGCATTTTCACAATAGTAGATAAATATACCAATGTAGCAAAATGGCAATCTCAGAGACAGACTCAATATGCATTAAATTCAGCATCATGAATAAGGGGAGAAGAGATGAGATCGTTTAAGAGAAGATAGAAAAAACAGGCAAACTGTATGAAAAAATCAAAATGCTTTCCTAACAAAATTTACAGAGAGGAAATTTAAAAAATATAATGAACACATGAAGAGATACTCTACATCATTTGTAATCACAAACACTAAAAGTAAAACAATAATTTGCTATCATTCTCCTCTTAGTGTTTCAAAAAATCACTGTGTCAAGTGTTGGCTTCAATAGAGGGATTGCTGCTTAGTATGTAGATGGGTATTCTAAAAAGCAATCTTGGCTGGGAGCAGTGGCTCAAGTCTATAATCCCAGAACTTTGGGAGACCAAAGCAGGCGGATCGCTTGAGGCAAGGAGTTCAAGACCAGCATGGGCAACATGGTGAAACCCTGTCTCTACTATAAGTACAAAAATTAGCCAGGCGTGGTGGTGCACACCTATAATCCCAGCTACTTGGGAGGCTGAGGCAGGAGAATCACTTGAACCCGGGAGGCAGAGGTTGCAGTGAGCCGAGATCGTATCACTGCACACTGCCTGGGTGACAGAGTAAGACTCCATATGAAAAATAAATAAATAACCAATCTCCCATAGTTATAAAAATTAATTACAAACATTTTGTGATGATAATTTTCCACTAAGCTTCTCTGTGGTAACAAACGTCCCCATATTTCTTGTGGCTCACAATAAGAAAAGGTTATACCTTGTTCCTACTATATGCCAGTTGCTGGTTGGCTGTGGCTGTGCTCAACTTTGTATCATATGAGTTCACGCGTCTTCTTTCTGGGCTGTGGGCTGAAGTGGGATGCCAGGTCTGGAATATGTCTTTTCATGGTGGAAAGAAGAAAGCAAGAGAGCTATCGGGCGCACTCAATAGCTCTTAGGGCTTCAACATTAAGTGAAAATATGTCATTTTTGCTCACTTTTTATAGATGAGAAATTCAGGTAGATACACTTCCCACTGGAAAGTCCTGCTGGTCATATGGCAGGGGGCAGAGAAAGATGGGAGTAAATTATAATAAACAATATTATAATCTGTCACACATACACTGTGAATCAACCATTTTTTTTCCTGGGTATACCCAAAAATATGAAGTAAAATACTAAAGTGACATATACAGTACGAGATGTTCACACAGCTTTCTTCGTGGGTATCAGAGAACTGGAGGCAAACTTCGTGTTTGTTCCTAGGGGACTCAAAAATAGTGGTGAATTTTCATGATGGAGTATTGTAAGAGCATTTAGAAGCAATGAATTAATGTGCAAATAATTATCTGAGCTGATTCTGAAAACACAATTATCTGAATTTATTTTTAAAAAGCAGTGTGAGATATACAATGAATTAAAATTTCTTTTTGCACACAAAACAGAATATTTTATCAAATAAAGTGATTAAGTAAAGAAAGCATTGCCTACATTAACAGTGATAATTACATAAATTGATGAATATGATGAACTCAACTATATAGCACAAAGATGTCAGTAATTGAAATTATCTCAAAAATTATTCCATACAGTAATAGCATCTGACCCAATGAAATTAAATTAAAAGACAGTAGGCAAAATAACCAGACAATTCATATATTTGGGTATTTAAAATATAATCTACATCTTATATAATAGATATGGTAAAACTAAAAAGAAAATCCAGGAAATATTGGGCACCAAATTCTAGATAATGCTACTTGGGAGGAGAAGGAAAACAGAAAAGGGGTGAAAATTCCTTGTTTCTTTCTTTCTTTCTTTCTTTCTTTCTTTCTTTCTTTCTTTCTTTTTTTTTTTTTTGGAGATGGAGTCTCGCTCTGTTGCCCACGGTGGAGGGTAGTGGCACGATCTCGGCTCACTGCAACCTCCACCTCCTGGGTTCAAGCAATTCTTCTGCCTCAGCCTCCTGAGTAGCTGGGACTACAGGCGCAGGCTGCCACGCCCAGCTGATTTTTTTTTTTTTAATAGAGACAGGTTTTCACCGTGTTGTCCAGGCTTTTCTCAAACTCCTGAACTCAGGCAATTCGCCTGCCTCGGCCTCCCAAAATGCTAGGATTACAGGCGTGAGCCACCACCGCACCCGGCAAAAATTCCTTGTTTCTTATGCAGCTGTTTGTGCATGCTGTTTATTTCATTAATTATTGAATAAAAATAATTTACATGGGAAGAATATTTTAAAAAGTCATATAAAAAGTTTTAAAACTATACATTTTTGTTTGTTTGTTTTCATTTTTTGAGAGAGAATTTCGCTCTTGTTGCCCCAGCTGGAGTGCAATGGTGCGATCTCCGCTCACTGCAACTTCCGCCTCGCAGGTTTAAACGATTCTCCTGCCTCAGCCTCCCGAGTAGCTGGGATTAAAGGCGCCCACCACCATGCTTGGCTAATTTTTGTATTTTTTAGTAGAGACGGGATTTCACCAAGTTGGTAATGAGGATCTGATTTAAGATAATGAGGACTGAGTGATAAGTATAGTTAAAGACTTAGACGGAAAGTGAAAAGCAGGAAAAAGAATAGTTCAGGAATTGGCAACGCTAATTAACCTATTAGTCTCTGGCCACTGACACTTTCAGGGCAAACACATAGCAACTTTCAGAGCCCAAAATGGAGAGAAAATCTTTCATTCATTTCGGAGTTTCTAGGAGAGGTCAGCAACTGCTGTCAAACTCCCACACCAAGAAACCCTGCAAGGCTACATTTCTGCTCTGAGATTACTGGGGATATTTCTAGGCTTGAGATGATGTAGAAATATTTAGGCATAAAATAACTGTAAACCTCCCAAACATTCAGTAGTCAAACCAAGTTGGAATTCCTGTTTCTCTTGTTCCAGATATCTTTTTTTGTTTGTTTGTTTTTGAGACGGAGTCTCGCTCTGTGGCCCAGGCTGGAGTGCAGTGGCACAATCTCAGATCACTGCAAGCTCCGCCTTCCGTGTTCACGCCATTCTCCTGCCTCAGCCTCCCGAGTAGCTGGGACTACAGGCGCCGCCACCACGCCCAGCTAATTTTTTGTATTTTTAGTAGAGACGGAGTTTCACCGTGTTGGCCAGGATGCTCTCCATATCCTGACCTCGTGATCCGCCCGCCTCAGCCTCCCAAAGTGCTGGGATTACAGGTGTGAGCCACCGGGCCGGCTTTTTTCCAGATATCTTGAGGGCTCCATTGTGTCAGCTCATATATTGAGTTATAGTCTCACACGTGGCTTCTGACAATAACCTTGTTCAAGTTACCCTTGCGGTTTAGACGACATTTGACCCTGCTGCAGCTCAATTATGTTTCCTGCTTCCATTTGTGTGTGTGTGTGTGTGTGTGTGTGTGTGTGTGTGTGTTAGCACAGCTTGTGGATGACCTATGTAAAATATACATATACACTGGGGAGGATATATATTAGGAAGGAACATAATTAAGTCACACTTGCTAATTATTTATTGTGCAAATAAATTTATGCCTGAAATGGATACCAACCATCACCTAATGTAACCTTCAATTTATAGGTGAAGGAGTTAGGCCATGCAAAACAACCTATGTTAGTTACGATCATATACTTAATCAATGGCAAATCCAGAATCCCTCCAATGTCGACAATCCAGTGATCCGTAGCAGAGGGTTTCAGTCAAAATTCTCCATGGCACTAAATGCTTCAGGACTTGCCTAAAGGCACAAACAAGGCAGCCCTCTAGCCCCACCTCCCAGGATTGACTTGGGAAGATTTACTTACATTTGTTCTATCTATTAAGTTGTAAGAAATCACAATTTTTTTTTTTTTGTGAAATGGGAAAAAATGTTATTGTAGTTAATATTTGTCTCCTTGTACTTGCATAAAATTAAGGCATTAACTTTGCATTTAATTTACATACTGTTATTAAAAAAATATCTATTTTTATTATTTCAAAAATCTATTTAACCCTTAGTATGTCATTAGCATTATACAATTCTGGAGCTACAATGATAATCTAGGCCTGGTTTAGGATTTCTATTTCCTTCAGAAAGCGATAGTGAGAAATAAACAATGAAGACTGATTTTTAAATTGATATGATATGTACATAGGAAGGCCACTTCACCTGGCTGACGTATTTAAGGACTGATGTAATACAGAAATAAAATGGATGACTAAAAGACAGAAACAAAGTAATTAGAAACAATATTCCAAGTAGAAGAAAAAAATTGTAATATCATGTTTCATGTCAGAGTGGAGCATGTCGTAGAACCCGAAATTAAATCTGAAAGGATTTGGGAGACTGTAGGATCAGATCACAGAGTAAATAGTGTGGCATAGACAGCTGGAATATGGGCTTTGTCGTGAGACTGATGGAGTTTGAGTCCTGACTCCACAAAGAGTGTAACCTTGAAAGCGTATTTAAAATCATCTACGTGTCCACTTGTTCTTCTGTAAAATCACGTTAGCAATAGTACCTGCTCATAAAGTATGACAGTGCTAAAGCATGCACCATGCTGTTCATGAGCTAATTCAATGGAATAAAGAACTGGTTTAAGAAAGCTGGCTGTGTATCCAGATGACTTTACATGTGTATCATGGCTTTGTCAGTTAATAACAGCATGACCTCATCTAAGACATTTAACTGCATGCCTCCTCAATGGCTTTACCTGTAAAATGGACGCTAGAATAGCACATTCTTTATTGTTGTCTTATGTGAATTAATGACTTTGTATGCTTAAAATATTCATAACATTGTCTCCACATAATAACTGGGCCAGGGTAGGTAAAAAAGCAGGATCAAGGGGTAGGATTAAAAATAACGTGGTCAGGGAAGACCATGCTGAGACCGTAACATTTGAAGAGACCTGAGGGAAAACAAACTGTGTGGATATTTAGAAGATGAAATAAAAAATTGCATGCCTATATATTTCTGCTTTCACAGACCAGTATTTCATGATTTTTAAAATAATTTCTTTCTTCTACTTGAAACATTTTTTCTAATTTGTTGTCTGCCTTTTATTCATCCATCTTACTTCTGTATTATATCATTTCTTAAATACTTCAAATATATAGGCAGGTGAGGGGGTTGGGGGCTTACCTGGCATATTTGAGAAAGGACCAAGAAGACAAGAGCAGAGTGAGATGAACCAGAGTGGGTAATACATTCTGAGCTATGACAGAGTGCATGGAGAGGTGGCATAGATCACGCTTGAAATTAAAGTCACTGTAAAGACTTTAAGTTATTGTTCTGAGTGAAGGTATCAGGGTATTTTTTTGGAGAGTTTTTGCTGAATGAGTAGTGATCATAATCACTAGCTACGTGGTTGGGAATGGATTAAAGTGGGAGGTGCCAAGGGGATCTGTGAGGAATCATTGCATTAATCCCAGGAACAGGAGATGGGCACTGAGAATGAGGCGGTGGCAGAGGAATAGAAGGAAGTGGTCAGAGGTAGGATATGTTTTGAAGACAAAGCTGATAACACTTTTCCATAAGTGGGATCTTGTCAAATGAGAAACAAGACATTATAATATTAAGTAACAGGTGCGGATGGATTGTAAAAATGGCCACAGTGGAATATGGCAGAACTGATATTGTACAAGCCCCAAGCCTATGCTTGAAAAAGTCTTTCAGATTCGTCTCTTGCTGCTGCTGGGATACCTGATACCTCTGCCTTGAGTTGGGTCAGCCTGCTCCATGAAGAGAATCACATGGCATGGTAGCTCTCAAGACCCTGACAGACAGCCAATCTCCCAATGCAAAGTGTTTCGCTGACCAGCAGCTGTCCAGAGAGTGACAAGAGAGTTGTCCAATGTAGCTCAGCCTCATTTACCAACCCATAGAATTTGGAACTAAATGAATGATGTTTTCTTAAACCACAAATTTTTGAAGTGGTTTGACATGCTGTGATACATAATTGTTACAACGGATGATCTATACAATTTTTGCTGAATTTGGACCAGAATATTACTGTCTCCCAAAGATTGGGATATACAGTAAAGTTGCCTATTATTTGTAAACTAAAGAAAATGTTTACCCTGAATCCATAAAGCCCAGGGCAATGTGGGGTGGCATCTCAGGAACACTAAAGCATGCCCGTGCTAGTTAATTGTTTATGTATTGTTTATTGTAGGATCTAATTGTAAGTACTTCTCAATATAAGTTTCTAAAACTACATATTCCGAGTCAGTTCCTTTCTCACTTGCCTAGAAGACTTTCCCATCCTTATCTTCTTTCTTCATAAATTTCCAGCATCTCCCAATTTTCAGACTCAGTTGGCAACTTCCTTTTAATTTCACTAAGGGAGTAGAGGAGAAGATTGCAAAGAGAGCTTCCTCTGTAACCAAACAACCTGTCTACCCAACAGCCTGGATCTTTCCTCATAAACCATAGTTTGCCTTCCTTCCTGTTACTTTAAATGAACTAACCTAATTTGTAAAATCTAAGTCAGATCAGCCAAACTATTTCTGCACAGGATCTTAGCTAACCCTCACCTTTTCAAGCACAGTCTTCCATTATGCCTTTCCATTTTGTCTGCACTGATTTTCCTTTCTTCAGTGAATCTTTCTCCCTCTTTCATCTCCAATTTTTAAAATCTACATTCTCAAATTAAAATAGTAAGCAAATCTACTTTAGAATGAGTACTCATGAGTATGTTTTCTTACAGGAAGATTAACTTCTCTAAGTATGTAAACAGATATCAAATTATTTTAGCATTTATATGTAATTTAATGTGGACAGTTATTCTCTTACATTGTTTTACTATCACAATACATACAATTAAGAGAAACTATTTGCATTTTCACTACAAAACGCTTAATTTTGCAGCACAATTACTTACAACATTTAAAAAATAAAATTATTGGTGACTTTTTTGTCCTTCATATTTTGTTTAGATTTTACTTATTAAATTAATTTTTTTTCTCTCTGTCCTTCAAAAACACTTTACATTATTTGTAAATGCATCTAATTAGAACGCAGGGAATTATATTATGCATTTGGCAGCAGAGGTATAATAGATGCCAGCTGCAAGTTCTTGAACTTCCAAATCTGGAATTTAAAATTTCTGAAATAACAACTCCCAATTTATTGCTGGCAATGCAGAAATACTATTTATTTTTCATCTTGTATGTAATAAACACGGTACTACTACAGATATTTCACTCAAAAATTTGGGGAAATATTTTTATAGAATGTATTGGAAATTTTTATAGCTTCTGTTTTCTTATAAAAATATTTTTATTAAACATTTCCTTTGGTTCTGCATCATCTCTTTATTAAGTTGTTTAATATTTGGAACACATTAGAAAAGTATTTTCAAGATATGAAAGAAAGATGACCTTCCTTGCCCTAATTCCCTGGTGGGATTTTCTTGTGCGCTGGAGAATGATGACGTGATTGCTTGAAGTGGTATTCCAGCTGTGCTCAGTAGGCAGGAAAATCTCAGTCTAGACACACGTATCAAGTTGTGTGCATGTAGAGCATCACAGAAATTGGATGTGTCCTGCAGAAGTCTATGAATGATCAGTGCTTCAGGGACATGATTATTGTTGTCTTTCCTGGTACAGTTCTGAATTATAATAGTATTTTTTTCTGTTTCCATTGGAGTGAAATTCATCTGTGTAGACCATATATTCTGACAATTGATTATAAAAAAGAAAAAAATGTATTTCCTGTATACAAGAGGATCAAGAACATTATTCCTTAAGTAGTAACATCATGCCTGCATTGCAAAAATTAGTAGGGCTGACTGGTAGTGAAGAGATATGCTCCAGGTAAAACTAGAAATTTACATATACTTTTTATGTCTATTTTCTGAGAGGTCTTGTGGAAGTGTGCATTTTTTGAAGACCATGGAAAAATAATTAAAACAGCTACTATAGTTAGTATAACTTGGATACAAGAGAAAATTATATGGAATTCAAATTAATAACAAAATCCTAGTTAAAATTTAATGGCAGGGATTTAAAATAGAATCACTCAGCTATTTTTCATGACCTTATATAAAATGTTCAGCCCTAGAGGAGAATTAGAATAATCAAAGAATTGTGGAATTGAATTTGACAAAAGTTTACAAGAGAAGATGATCAAGGAGCTAAATGCACATCGCATAAGTATACTAACATAGGATCCAACCATGAGGAAGAAATGGTTGAGGAAGTTAAGTGAAATTTTAACTGTAGTAACGGGTGAGAAATATAACATATTTCAAAGAACTGGAGTTTATAATGGAGATGAGTAGAATAAAGCAGAAAGAGAAAATGGGAGACATTAAAAAAAACAAACAAACAAAAAAACCAAAAAACAAGCATTCGTGGCCAAAAGAAGAATTGCAGATTTCGAAATATTCAGTGTAGACCAATATTTAATAGTGGTGAAACACAGAAGGGGGTTGTATTTGTAGATAATTAAACTGGAACAAATTAGATGGAGTGGATAAACCTGACAAATTTAAGAAGCTATAAAACAGGGAAGGGGAGACTACAGAATAAATAGACGTCAATACATTTCAAAAACGGAGGATACCATTAAAGGTGGTGCATCAGCTATCCCCTAATAACAGTGGCGATCAAAGGATACTACCTGTGTCACACTACTTGTTTCTTTGAAGTTTCTGACTCAGAGCAACAATATAATGTCCCTTTCCTATAGCAGTGAAGGATATAGCAGTTTCGGGGAAAAACAGTTTTCTATAATATTTACTCAAGGAAGAAGACAATGTATTCAAATACACATTGAAAGTTTGAGTGGAGCATTTTATAATAGCTAGGGGGTTCCAAAAAAAGAATACAATGGGTTAAGCCAGTGACTACTAAGTTTAAGAGCTTACAGTCTTGCACCTACGGCAGCTTCTCTGTGGGGTGGAAAACATCAAGAATGGTTGTTGGTTGTTATGTAAAACTCGCTTTTATTTTAATATTGACGTCAGCATTTCAACTGCTGTAAAATTATAAACTTTTATCCTTGGATAAGTCCCCCAGGAGTGAGTTCTTCACTCTCAGATGCAGGCATGCTTCTCACCGTGCAGAGCTGCACTTCGCCTGGGCTGGCTGCATGGAAACGTGCTCTCCCTCCCATCCCTGCTCTCTAGAGCCTGGGCTGTGTTGCTTTTGAGTCTCAGATCCAGGTCAGCCCTCATCTTGGCTCTGTTTCTCTTCCTTTGTGTTTATATGGTGTTTTGTCTGTGTTGCTGTGTAGATTAAATAAACTGTTTATAAAAGAAAAAAAAAAAGTATTGTCACAGAACAAGGTCACAGCCTTAATTTAACTGCAACATGTGTCAGAAAAATCTGTGTGAGACCAGTCCAGTGAAAGAAGTGACCGAAGACAGGACAATTTAGATGGAGCCCAACTAGAAATTGTAGTAGCAAATTAAAGGGAACTGCCACATCTTTGAAACGAATGAAAAGCTATATCCCTGAGGAAGACGATCTAGGCTTGAATGAGCCAAGAGAATAGATCACAAGTCCATGAACAACACTTCAGTAGATGTCAACGTGGAACCAATTACAAAAATGATCCAGCCAACTCCAAAACAGCATAAGAACCTTTGCAAATTCAGAGAAACATTTCTCCAAGCATCATGATGTCATTAAGTCACCTATTTCACCCACACATCGATAAGCCCTCTTTGGTTGGCAAATGGAGAGGAGGAAGAATTCCAAAGGATTGAATATTTATAAAACTAAGCTGCTAGAAATAAACTAGAATGAATTACTGTTAAATGGTTGATATAAATACCTTGGCCACATGCAACAACTTGGCTAGTGACAACTGCACATCTTACTATCTGTTCAAAATTATTCTCTTCCCACCCTGACAGTATTTTATGGTAAGAGGAATATTACAGTCCACCACATCGACTTTGTCTTGGCCATGGGTCTTGTTTTGTTCAATGGATATTGAGCAGAATTGACATGCCATTTCTAAGCAGAGGCTTTAAATATGCTCATATGGTTTCCTGGGACCTCTTCCTTTCTCTCCACCATGAGAACAAAATGTTTCAAATAAAAGGCAGTTCTTCATTCTGCATTCTGGAATGACAAGATATATGAAGCAAAGTCTAGCTGAGTCAGACAATTCAGATGGAAAAAAAAGTCATAACTGAATTTCAGCCTTCCTGTGACATGAGCAAGAAATAAATGCTTATTGCTAAATGCACAGAGAGACTGTTTTTGTTTATTTTCATAACAGCAGAAAAGCTGACTTATTAATGGGTTTATAAAAAGATTATATAAATTACGGTTATGATCATGCAAATGACCTTTTTAAATAGAGGATCAACTCTTGACAACTAGTATCATTGGATTCTGTTATTCAAAGTGCCTCTCTCTTATTGACAGTCATTAATCTTTGAGATGTATACACTTGGATGGAGGATAGTTCTACATCTTTTCTTTTCCAGTAGTCTTTTTAAGTACTTTTTGTTGCAGAAATTATCTACATTGTCATCAACTTTCAGATATATTTGTTATACTGTTTTCACAGAATTCTATATTTTCTGTCTTTACCAGTTTGCCCAAATATGAATGTGCCCAGCACATTCTTTTTACATAAAATAAGTCATCAGAAACCTTGAGTCTTTAGAGTATTAACATTGCCATTTTGAAGTGGTAACATTTCTTATGGAAAATAATTTATAACATTTAAATTTTATTAACTCCAATGAATGGCAGAAAATGAGAGAAGTAAACAAAATAACTGAGTGCCTACAGGTGAAGTGGTTGTCTGCTGATAACTATTGAAATATTGGCATTAAGTTTTCACCCCAAAATGGGATAATTGTCAATGTGATCTATTTAAAAACTATATAGGATCATGATTTCATAATTAAATTAAATATATTTCTATTGCATTCAAATTGGTAAATGGACTTATTCAGCCAATTCCTCATTATTTGCAGCTGCAGTCATTTGAGTTAAGTAGGTAAAAAGTCAACGAGATCCTACCATTGATTTAATAAAATCTTTCTGAAGATACTTTTTATTGCTAGATTGCTATTGCAGTATATTTACCTCAGAGAAATTCCTTCATGTGACTCTGTGAAGGAGGCCTATCACAGCTGTCTCTTAATGCTTGTCATACTGGGAGAGAAAATAAATAACTGAATTATTTGTTCAAATACTAGACAACAACCACTGGATTTGGATCCACTGTACTCTAAAGGAAGCCATTTTGCCATCAGACCTTAACATTCTCTTGGGTACCTAACACACCAACATTGACAGAGGTATTAGCAATGTTTTACAGCACTCGAATAGCAAGCTTAACATTGTTTAAAAAATAATGTCACATTTATAAATTGAGCTTAAGCTCTTGCTAGACAATCTTAGGCATCCTTAAATTCATCAGAGTGGTTAAAAATAACATCAAGGTAACAACAATGTTCTATAGCAAACCTATAAATGCCCAACTTCTAATTTTCATGGAAAGTTTTATTCTTCAGATGATGCTACTTGGGCTTCTAAATACTGAAATACAGAAAACTCTGCATAATGAAAGGATAAATACCAAAGCAGTAAAACAAATGAAGTCTTGATTTCTTTTATTGCAATGCCCTGAATTTTGTTTATATACAAAAAATAAAAATGACTCTCGAATTTTCCCTTTTAAAAAATGTTATGTGGAAACACTTAAGTACGAACTGAGTTTTTTTTCATGACTACGTTTTTAATGTGACATCAGCCTACCTCTTCCACATAACAATGTTCATTAAAGTCTGCAAGCTGCAGCAGCAAAGGTCTTCTGTCAAGGTTTCTGTGCATTTCCCCTTTGGTTTCACATTTTTAATTGGTTTAACCAAAAAGAACATAATCTCTACCTGGCAACAGGAAGATATCCAAGTTTCATATTAGCTTTCTTATCTCTAGTGGCTATCTCTAGCAATACAGAATACTAACAAACAAAATCCAAGGACCTCAGTGACTAGAAAAAAAGAGAAAGAAAATCATTTTTGGAAAGTTTTACCACTAGACCACATGGTTCCACGCAATTTTCTCTGGTGTGGTCTCAAACATATTGTAAGAAGACTTCCAATGAGTTGAGGATTTTTTTTTTTGTTAAGGTGCTATATTGCCAAGCTGTTAGAGTAATGCAGCTGGGTCTGAAATTTTTGGCTTTTTAGTCAAAGTTGAACAGTGTCCATAGATTTTTCTGAGCCACTTCCAACATACAGTAGCAGCTGCTGTGTTTATGTACAATACCACTGTGCAAGTGGCAATTAAACTACAAAATTCTAGATATGTAGTTGGGAAGCAGCAGGCAGTCAGCACACAATTGGCATTGAGCTAAAACAGAAAAGATTCCTACTTTTGAAATGTAAGTCAAGCTAACAAACCCACGTTGCTGTGTGCAGAAAATGATGAGTAAAAACAAATGCTACTTGATAAAAGAGGACAAGAATCTTCCATATAAAACATAAATTTTGTTTTCACATTTTCCACATGTGGCTTCAAAAAATAATTACAAGCAGCATGACTTCTTTTGATATGTTATAAAATAATTAATATTTAAGATACACTTCTTATAATAAGGTATTATTTGAGTGTATGTCCTCCGTGTACAAAATCCTAATAGTAATCTTATTAGGGAAAATGATTTTTAAATAATTACAGATCTTCCTTTTGATGTTGGGGGCATATGAATAAGGATGCCAAAATATCCCAGATTAAAAAAAAGGCAATTATTGTCACAGGCATTTCACTTTCTGGGTACTTCCTCTCCTGCATGTTTTAGTCACAGTGTAAAAATTCCCTGAAAAATTAAATTCAGTGGACATCACATTTCAGCATCTGCCATTAACCCCCAAAAGGATATTTTCTCTGTGATTGATGCTTCCTGGGATATTAACTGGAACCATGTCAGGCAAGCCTGGTTACCCTTCATTAATGTAGTGTCCAATGTGATAACTTTCCATATATTGTTAAATAAATCTTTTCGTGCTTTAAGGAGAGTATGCTATCTTGCCTTATTTGGGAAAAAAATAATTTACTTTTATAATTTATTAGTTTATTAAAGGATATAAAATGAACTGTCAATTTAATTCATACTTACTCCAACTTCTAATGAAAGAAACCTTAAATACAAATATCAGCAATGCTGTGTTTGCATATTAATGTAACAGAAAACAAACAAAAACTACTTAGTCTCTTTTCAATATTTCAAACACTCCCGGAATTTCAGTTATTATTTCTGTCTGTATCTCTTTTCACTTTGGACACTCCATAATATCATTGAGTTGCCCTGTTTCTAACATCAACCCTAATGGGGAGGTAAAATATAGGACATGCTACTTGAAAAGATTCCAAAATAACTGAAATTTGATCCTATCTAAATAAATTATTAATTGTAAAACCTAGAGTGATCATTTAAGCCTGGTTAAATTTGGCACTTTTTAAATAATTACGCCTACAACTCTCTAAAGTGTGTGTAAGACGGTTTCTCAAATCAGGATACATTTACCCTATGGGGCATTTGTGGATGTGACTGGAGCAATACCAGATCAAGCAGATCAATGGCAAGGCGCTCCTCATGGTTGGAGGCTACACCTTCCTGTTTACTGCTGTCTTCCATTCCCCTCCTACGTGCCTGCCATGGAGTAGATACTCAATACATGTTCGATAAATAGAGATTGAAGCATTTTGTATTTAGGGAATACCAATTTAACAAAATATTATGTAGTTGCAAAAGAGTTTATTTGATATTAAAATGACATTGACATAGAGTACATTGCAATATATGAGGTTTTCTTTTTTTTTTTTTTTTTTTTTAATGGATTCTCACCCTGTTGCCCAGGCTGGAGTGCAATGGTGATCTCAGCTCACTGCAACCTCTGCCTCCCAGGTTCAAATGATTCTCCTCTCTCAGCCTCCCTAGTAGCTGGGATTACAGACGCCTGTCACCACACCCAACTAATTTTTGTATTTTTAGTACAGATGGGGTTTCACCATGTTGGCCAGGCTGGTGTTGAACTCCTGACCTGGTGATCTGCCCAAATCGGAATCCCAGAATGCTGGGATTACAGGTGTGAGACAACGCACCCGGCCAAATTTTTTATTTTATTTTATTTATTTTTCATTTATGGTGACTCCAATTGTCATACCTCGTAAGGCATTTAAGAAATGAAAGTTTACACTTGGGATGGGGATTGCTATTTGGCCCTCAAAATATATTTATCTGTTCTTTTGTATTAATCCTTTTAAGTGGGCTGCCCGTTTAGCAACCAAGGGTTTCAATCTTCACGTTAGGGAAGACTGTTTGTGTTGACCAATATGCAGAGCTCCTCTTTTCCCTGGGACACATGTAAACTACATTCACTGAGCCCCCTTACATCCCTGTGCCACCACGTAATGTATCTGGGACATTGGAATTGACATGTGCCAATTTCCAGCCTAACCTTGGAAATGGCCCACGAAAATGTCCTCCCACTCCTGCTCATTGCTCAATTAGATACCAGGAATTCATGTAGGACCACAAGACTCTAAGTGGAAGTAGAAATGCTGTATAGAGCGTCTGTGTCTCTGAATGATTATATGGAGGAGAACCATTCAGAAGACCTATATAAATGAGAACACATGCCTTTGTTTGAGCAGGGAATAAAGCTTCACGCTATTAGACTAACGGGGATATTGAGATTTCTCTGTTCCTGAAAAACAGCTTAGCTAACCCTAAATAAAACAAATTTGTATCCAGAAATAGGGAGCTGGGATATCAAATGATTGTGTGTCATTGGCTTAATGTTAAGGTGTGGATGATAAGGAATTTTACATTGAAATTTGTAAAGATATATGTTATGTGTCAGGAAAACTTTTGGTAAAATCATCAATCTGATGGCATAAAAGGACTAGGTATATGCCATTGTGCTGGAAGCCATGAGGTAAAAAGTTGGAAAATAATGTCTTAGTTGTATGCATTGGCTAAAATTCACTATTTTTGGAAAAATATGATGAGAAAGATGAGTTCGGGAAACAAGTGAATGATTTAGAAATAGGAAAATACATAGATTATAAAGCTTCCATAAATTCTTGAACTTTCAGAGTTAGAAAATCATATTGTACCTATACTTCAAATAGTTGAAATTAAACATTTAGGTCTTTGAGGCTGGGTACAGGAGAGTATGTCTGTAATCCCAGCACTTCAGGAAGCTGAGGTGGGAGGATCACTTGAGGCCAGGAATTTGAGACTTGCTTGGGCAACATAGTGAGACACTGTCACTACAAAAAATACAAAAATCAGCTGGGCGTGATTTGCACTAGAGGTGACGTGCACCTCTAGTTGAAACTACCCAGAAGGGATACCTTGAGCCCAGGAGGTCAAGGCTGCAGTGAGCTATGATAGCACCACTACACACTCTAGCCTGCAAAGGAGTGAGACCCAGTCGCCAAAAAAAAAAAAAAAAAAAAAAAAAAAAAAAAAAAAAAAAAAAAAAACAACTCTTGTATAGCATAGGACTAGTAACATTTCTCATTGAACAAATGTAACCAGGACATACGGTGGTATGATCTGGAGAAAGTGGCGCTGGAGCAAGAAAGAAATGAAATAAAACATATTTGAAAGTTACGTCTAAGAAAGAAATGTTCGACTGGTTAGTAACATTGAAAGGGTTAGAACAGACTGTTTTGAGAGGAATGCATTGCCTAAGAAATGAAGAGCTCAGACTGAAATAAAAATGTCTTTCAGGCCTAGCATGGTGGCTCATCCCTGTAATCCTAGCACATTTGGGAAGCTGAGGCAGGTGGATCTCTTGAGGCCAGGAGTTTGAGACCAGCCTAGCCAACATGGCGAAACCCTGTCTCTACTAAAAATACAAAAATTAGCCAGGCATGGTGGTACGTGCCTGTAGTCCCAGCTATTTGGGAGGCTGAGACAGGAGAGTCCCTTGAACTCAGGAGGAGGAGACTGCAGTGAGCAGTGATCGCTCCACGGCACTCCAACCTGGAGGACAAGAGTAAGATTTCCTTCTCAAAGAAAAAAAGTCTTTCAATTATGACACTCATTATAGTCATCGACCTCCAGCCTTACAAAGGCAGGAGTGGGCTGTGAAAATGAAAAGGCTGCTGACACCCAAGGTGAGAAGCAGCCCCTCACTACTGCTGAGGAGGGGTAGATATGCTGATTTTCTCCTAGGCCTCTGCTGATACCACACTACTGGGTACCTTACTGCTGATACTATGGAGTCAGCGGTTGCCTTGTTATCTCTAGCTAGAGATGAAAGCCCTGACTCTCCTTTCCACCTGCCTCCTCTGATAATACCCGCTTATAATAATAACAAGCTTCACTACATTCTTGATACCTAGGAAACAGTTCAATTGGAGTATTTTCTACTATAATATAAATTTGTCCATCTCTTCTTGTCATTCTGTCAAATGATATGCAATGAAGTGTATTTCAATTTAACATTACGTTATTTTTCCTGGTAACTTTTTTTTATCATAATGAAGGTAGTGACCTTCATGAGATACTACCCACTTGGGGTAGGTGGCATCTTGTTCCTGCCGGGTGGGGAGTTGACCTCCAGGCCCTCTGTGGAGTCTCTGACACTGTGGAAAATGGTTTCTAGTTGCGCTGGCAGGGCTGAGTGTCCCAATTCTCTATTCAGCCTACTCTGAGACCACCCTGGTAGCAGATGGTGGTATTTGGGTCACATGATTACAACCGGGGAAGTGTGGAAGTCCAGGCTCCCCAGGGGACCTTTGCGGGTGTAGGAGAGGGGTAGGGGTTGAGACATTTTGTTTTCTGTGGCTAGAGTTGGGCAGTATTGACTGTACATTTTCTGCATGGTTATGCTTCCCTTTTCTGGTCAGCTGGTTAGCGACAGCAAGCTTGCCTTAATTGGCATTTCTGGGTTGTCAGCTTCTCCTGCCCACATCTGGGGCATAAGAGGCAAAATGAAAGCTCAGACCACTCACCAGCACATCATTTTTGGCTGCCAAGGTCCCTGGCTGGTCTGCCATCTTTCCTCCACTTTTACAGTCTTCTTAAACACTATAACATTTTAAGTATTTTTAGTTGAACTTAAGTAAAGACATAGGGAAAAGTATATCTACCTCATCTTTCTAGAAATATAAGTCATATAATTTTAAAAGTATTATCATATATAGTGTTATTAATATCAAAATGTTTGAGGTCAGAAAAATTGTAATACGAGTAAGTTATTTCACAGTTGAGACATGTGAATTCCAGAATTGTCAAGACGATTGTTAGAAGGTTCTCAAGGCTGGGGATTTATTGCATCCTACATTGCTTCAAGCTTAACATAGAATTTTCTAACCCATGAAGCTTCACTATATTCTTGATACCTAGGAAACAGTTCAATTGGAATATTTTCTACTATAATATATTTGTCAATTTCTTCTTGTCATTCTGTCAAATAATATACAATGAGGTGTATTTCAATTTGACATTATATTTTTTTTCCTGGTAATTTTTTTTATCATAATGAAGGTAATGACCGTCATTAGCCCTATTATTTTTTTATTTAAGATTTTTCAGTCTTCTGTGTTGATACAGCAGCATTAACTCTATTTCTTAACTTTTAAATTTCAATCTTTTTGTGTTCTTGTAAGTGGTTTATAGCTGGATTTGGGAAAACAAAATCTAAAGGTATTATCTTCTTTGTAACTAGTGAGTTGCTATCATTTTTGATATTTTTTGATTTGTTACTGCCATCCATTTTTCATACTTTCTTTAACCCTGCTTTTTCTCTTTTATTTCCATCTTACCTTCCTTGTAATTGATTGGGGTTAGCACCCTCCTTTTTACTGCTGTTATTTTAAACAACCGATATTATATTTCTATTTCACAGTGATTTAAATTGTTATTATTTACATTTAACTTTTTTATTATTATTATTATTTTGCGAGATGGAATCTCACTCTTGTTGCCCAGGCTGAAGTGCCATGGCATGATCTTGGCTCACTGCAACCTCCACCTCCCGTGTTCAAGCAATTCTCCTGCCTCAGCCTCCTGAGTAGCTGGGATTACAGCTGCCTGCCACCATGCCCAGCTAATTTGTGTGTGTGTGTGTGTGTGTGTGTGTGTGTGTGTGTGTGTGTGTGTAATTTAGTAAAGAAGGGGTTTTACCATGTTAGCCAGGCTGGTCTCAAACTCCTCACCTCAGGTGATCTGTCTGCCTCAGTCTCCCAAAGTGCTGGGATTACAGGAGTGAGCCACTGCTCCCAGCCTAAATTTAACTTTTAAAAGCAAATGTCACCATTACGCTTGTTGAAAAT
Organism: Piliocolobus tephrosceles; assembly: GCF_002776525.5. Classification (NCBI taxonomy): domain Eukaryota; kingdom Metazoa; phylum Chordata; class Mammalia; order Primates; family Cercopithecidae; genus Piliocolobus; species Piliocolobus tephrosceles. The sequence continues at coordinate 10,758,442 of NC_045436.1, read as the reverse complement.
AATTGGGGATCTTAGACTCTTTTAATTCTGACTACCAACTTCTGTGGTACATGCTGCATATTTCAGCATTATAGCTCTACCCATTGCATGTTCACCAAATGAGTCATTTTCTTATGGTTTCTGCCTCCCCATGTCAATGTTTCCTCTTGAATCTTTCATTTAGGATCCATGTTTTTTTCCCAAATACTTTATCACTATTTTCCAGTTTTATTGTATTGGAAATAAATTCCCTTAGTCTTTTTCGAAAGTGACTTTATTTCATGAACTGTTGTAGAGTCATGGTTTCATTGCACAAAATTATACTATTTTTTTTCTACTGTCAGCAATTTGAAGATGTTAGAATAGTTTGTACCATACATAAATTTAAGCATACTCAATATTATGTGGCATATTACACTATCTCACGGTATTTCTGTGTGTTTTTGAGAATGTTCTAATTTAAATGAAGTTCACTCCACAGCCACCTAATTCCTCCGACTTGAGTTATATTCAAGTGTCTCAAAATGTGACACAGCCATTATTTTGCTACTTGCCATGCCTTTACGTTGACATTGAAGAATAATGGTACAAATGTGATCACTCATCCATCTCCTTGCTCTAATTCATCCTAGGTCAATTGAGAAAGTGTTTGATGACAACTTGCAGCATAGAGACAGAGAAGACACATGGGCACATGCTTTGGACTGCAAAATCCATAAGGTGTCCTTCCAAATGTTACATGGGGATTCTATAAAAGAAGCAACAATGTTAATTATTCAATAATAGTAACGAAAGAAGTGCCATAGTGAGTCAACTTGACTCACAATACAAGACACTTGAAGACTAGAGTATGCTCCTTGGTTCTTAATAAACTGTGATCTGTCTGTACCTCCAGGTGAACATGGTTGTTTTGACCTTATTGAAGTTTACACATTTACCTGTTACTGTCCATTATCTTCCAACATCTATTGTTGGCTTTGAAAAATCTGTTGGGAATTTTCTATGTCTGATCATTTGAAAGATAACTTTTCTTTTTTCAGGTTATGGGTTGTTTTTCTTATGCCTTATCTTTTTATGTCTTCTCTGTCTTTTACTGGTATATATCTAGAAATAGATTTTAAAATACTTTTCCAGACTTCATAAGTTTTTGTAATATGAGATTACATTTCAGTGACTCTGAAATATCCTCAGTCATTCTTTTCTTTGAAGATTGTCTTTCCTAATTCTCTTTATTCTATACTTCTGGAACTCTTTTCCAAAGATTCTCTGGACATTCTCATTTCTTCTCCATGTCTCTCCAATTTTCTTATGTTTTCTTTATTTCTCTGTCTTTCCTTCTAAGCAAAGCTTGTGAAAATTAATGCTATTCTCTTTCATAGGCTCTTACCCTAGGATGTCAGTTATACAGAAAAAAAAGTTGTATTCAAGAATGAGAATCCAGTCTTGGTCTTTGGAGATCAAGTCAGTGTTGATTTAAATGTGAGTTTATTGGCCCCATTTTTCCTTCAGATTTAGAGGGATCTGTGATTCTTTGTGATGCTGCTGCACTGCGTAACTTTCTTAGCCAGAAAACAGTGCACTTTTTCCTGAAAATAATAACTCAACTCTCCATAATGTCTCTTTCTAGTATCAAAATTATATGGTACATAAGTTCCACAGAAGGGTAAATATGTAAATAATAGCATATAATCTTAATGCTTCTAATCTTATTGAAACACTTATGCTAGTTAAAATGTTAGTTTTGCTCTTGCTTGTAATTTTGTGGCAAATTTTCTCCATTTTTTCTCTATATTTGAATGGAATTTAAAAATATCACTAAACCTTTACTTTATGATTAAGAATATGATCATTGAGGGCAAACAAGAAGAGATGATTTTACACTGTTATCATGAGACAATTTTTTAAAAGACAATTTTCAGCAATTGCTGTTTTGATACTATAAAAGATGCAATGTATAAGATATAATTCACTCTTCAGTAATTTCAGGAGGACTTTCAATTAATACAGTAAGAGCAAACTAATAAGACATGAGATGTTTAGGGAAAGAAATATGCCTCTTGAGTTCTCATCAGATATATTTTTAACAGAGTTACAAGAACAGAAAACCTCAAATTCCTTCATGTGCATAATGAAGCACTGACGATGTTATCCTTGAGAAGATTTTTTTCTGTGAAATATATCCATATGGTGTTCATTTAAATTCTTGAACACCCTAGAATGATATTGTAATGGAAGAACAACAGAAGAGAGGTCAAAGAAAATAAAGCTTTAAATAGTCTAAGAAATTTCCCTCATTTTAACCTTCATTTGTAGCCTCCATTTTTTTCCCTCATTTTCCCCATACAAGGCTTTGAGGGTTTTTCCCCTGTTTCTCTCCTTTTCCCTCCTCTACTTTATCCTGTTTAAACTACAACGTCTACAGTTGTTCTGAGTACATATTGTAAGACATATATATATTGATTTTTCTTTCACAATACAAAGTATCTAAATAGAAGAAGCTATTTTTGCAGGAATCATATGGCCTTTTGCTTTCTGTTCCCTGGTCAACTCAAAGTAAAGATAAAGAGCTCCATTAAATCTCTTTTTAATCGTGTAAGTGCCCTGATGAAATTGTCTCACAATACAAAACCATTATGTTAGACACAAATTAAGGCATACACAAGACATTACAATGGTATTTAAAGTGAAATATTTATGAAGTGATTTAAATACTAATGACACAGCATTCCTAAAGGACTCACAAAATTAAAGGATAAGAACATTCCACACCAGCATTTTAGACCCTCAGTCTGTTGCATGTTGCATATATTGTTTCTCATTACTCGGTTTGTAGAAATGTAACCAGGAGATAGAAGAGAAAAAGAGCTTGTGGGGAATGAAGAATTATATTTGAAGGGCATGCCCTTTCTTTTTACCCTTGAATATTAATACCAAGTGCAGCTTTACATGTTTTACATAAGAAGCTCCTTATGGAGTAATTCCAGCTATGCCAGACACAATCTTGACCTTTATATTGGAGAGAATGTTTCCTGCTTTAGATAACTGTAAACAAACCAGCTTAATCCTGCCATTCTTCAAATCCAACTTATTTGCAGCTCTCTGTCCTGTCATTCTTAGCACGTTGGTAGTCAAGTTCCTCATTATTGAGTTCTAGTCGTCACATGCAGAAACTACAATGTCTGGAAAAGACAAATACATTCCTTTCTGTGTGTACCTACTTTATCAATGAGAAAAATCTTTCCCAGATGCCCTCCAGCAGACTTCACCTGATTCCCATTGGCTAGATTTAGGTCACATGTGCATGTGATCTTATCCAGTAATGATCCAACTCGGAGTGGGACGGTTTTCCTGTGCACATGGATCAGCAGATGGCAATTAATCACACAGGACTATTGCCAATAAAAAGAAAAGGGCTGGGGAGGCTTCTAATAAAAGAAACTGATCATACCTGCCATAACTCCCAAGCATTTTTCTAAAATTAAGTAAAATAATCCAAAGGAGAAAATAGGAATTCATAAAATTTAATTAATACTGTTTCCACCTTTGGCCACTGTATAGTCTCCTAAGGCATTACTGTTAATTTATTAAGTCTTTATTTACTCATAGCTGTAACATGTCATAAATTGATTTCTTAAAACCTTTAACATTTGAAACAGCAATATGAAGATAAGATGAAACAGACTAAAGCAAACATTTTACTGTACAAAATAATATTGGATCACATTTACAAGCCCAGATTAAAATATTAACAAAGAAATGATGTAACAAATAGTCATTTTGCACAGGACAGGGAAGAATGTTGCTTTGTACTGCAATTGCTATTTAGCTATCATTGTATAAAAACCAAATATAATGTTCAATGCTCTAGATAATACTTCTAAAATATAGAGAGATAAATATTTCCATTTCCTCAATGTTTTGAACATTGTGATAAAGAAGGGAGAGCCAATTTCAAGAGTAAATATTACAAGCAGATATGATTTAATGCTTAAATTTGAAGGAAAAAAACTGCATTTTATTGGCTAAGTCCTCACTGCTTGGTTGATGATCTCATTTAAAATACGTGTATTATGACTAAACTATAAAGCAGACAAAATCTGCCACTGGAACTACTTTAAGAGTATGTGAGTAGACATACTTCATTAATGTATGCTCTTACACTTAGTAATTTAAAAATGAAAACAAAAAAGATGTAATAATTTGATGTGATTCTCTTTAAATTGGTTATTTTCCATGCATGCTATTATACTTAGTAAATCAAGAAAAATGAAAAGAAAAAATGTATTATTTTGATGTGATTCTTTTTAAATTGGTTGTTTTAGCTTTCATTCAAATGAAATGTTTTCGATACTGAAAAACAAAGTTTTTCTCTAAGCAATATAATTACATTTATAAGATAAATAGTTTCAATAGTTATCTCTTAAAATATCAACATCTCCTATTTCAGAGTTCCCGCATTTTAGGGATTGAATATGTAAATGTAACTATGCAAATCTACTTAAGTATTAAAAACAGTATTAAAAATTGTAAGATCTTCAAGGTATGATAGGTTACATTCTCTGGATAACAAAATTATTGTTTTAAATGACTGACTATAAAAGTGGCTTAATATTTGCATTACATAAACAGAAGATGCCCTTAAATCATTTTCACAACATTATTTGACCCAAGTCAGAGTATACATAAATTGAAACTCTCTGAAACAAGGCTGTGTTGGGACACTGAGAAGGTGGCCCAGCCAAAACTTATATGAGGAAAGTGATTGAATGCTCCTATAGGACTATTCAACTAGTTAATACATCAGCACATCTCAAGAATATTTTTGTCTATCCAACTTCACTGATCATTGGAAGAACTTAGAACAATTACTCAGTTAATATTAAAAAGGAGATCTGAAGCCAACTTTGAGTTATACTGCTAAATAGTTCAGTGGTGTGGCCGAGTTACTCATGATTTTTGATTCTTTAGTTTTGTTTTTGTTTTTGTTTTTTCTCTTGACAGTAAAAGGAGTGGGTTGAGCTAACTGGTCTCTCTTCTGCTTTGTCTTACACTGTCTTTGAATGTTTGAACTATATTGTTGGAGCTCAAACATTCAAAGACAGTGTAAGACAAAGAGAACGTCTTAACATTAGTCATGTTATACATAAGATATTTATGCGATATCTACATGTATTTAGTATTGAAATAAGGCTTGTAATTTTTTATTCTATATCACTTACTTATTGCAATTCAATATAAACATCTGGTAAAATTAGTTAATAATTAGTTAAGAAAAGAATAAAATAATTTTTAAAACTAGTTGATCAACTTTGAAGAAAAGAAAGAAAAATATAAGGCTGATCTATATCTCTTTTGAAGTTAATATCCAAGAAAAAACTTTAAACTCCAAAATATTGTTACTAGGGGAAATCTATTTAAGTCACAATGTATTGTGTGTGTGTCAATCGTCAATCTCTCTGTACATTATTGGTCTAAGCAATGCTTGTAACTTGTTGGAATTACGGGTATATGTTTTCAAATACACCATTTCTTCTGCCACTCAAAATAAGACTTAATGTAGTTAGTAATTCTTCTCCCCATACAGAGAAAAACTATTAGGCTCAAATCATGTAAGTGCCTTATCCAATGTTAAAGTGCACCCTCATTCTATAGCATTTCAAATTAGGAAGTGATAGTATTTGTGCAATTTATGATTAAGTCCAATCATTGAATACAAGTCATATACCTCGAGGCAAAGAACAAAGACCAGAGAAGTGGTAAATTGTTTTCCATTTGACTTGTAGAATTATAAAGTAAAGAAAGAGCAAACTTATTAAGAGATCACTTTACATAAAAGACAGGACTGTGCACTTTACATAAAAATCTAATTTTTATAACAGACTCTAGGAAATAGGCATCATCATTTTTCTCATTTTATAGATGAGATAACTAAGGTTCAGAGAGGCTATGATATTAACTTCTTTAGGGTTATATAATAAGTCAGATAGATTTTACCTTTTTAAGGAAGTTCATTGTTTACTATAACTTTAGATTTAGAAAATTGCAATTTATAACCAGAGAGGTCACAAAAGTGCATTTTCAAGGGAAGGGACTAGAACCCTTACCATATTTCTGAAGGGAATGCATGATGTATATGTAGATCTAAATATAGACACGGATTTAGATATACTAAGAGTGAGGGAGAAAGGTGGGAGAGGAGGAAGAAGGAGGAAGAAGGACAGGGAGAGAAAGGAGAGAGAGAAATGAGAAAAGCAGGGAAATAACAGGAAGAAAAGAGAAAGGAAGGCAAGGGGAGGAGAGGAAGAGAGATAAAGAGAAGGAGGGAGAGGAGAGGAAGGGGAAAAGACAGAAAAACAAAGGGGGGAGGAAAGCAGATGACTAATATGGAACTTTCACAGGCAAAATCGAAGAAAAAGTCACATGGTGAAGAAAACGTAGGCTAGATTTGGAACCAGAAAATCGTAACTCAGTGTCAGGGAAGCCCAGAGAGTACAGCCATTCCTGACATGAGGACACCTAGACCTTCACATGGTTGCATTTGTTTCTTATTATGGTTTCAGTCTAGAGCATTTCTTTTTGGTTTAATTCTTTTGCATATTTTCAACATTAAATATTTTCTAACATTTTGCCTCTGTTTTCCCCTGCTACTCTTCTGTTTTAAAAACTTTCACAGCGCCGTTATAGATGACATAATAAACTCCAAATGACTTAGCTTGTGTTTGAAGACCTTCAAAATCTGCCCAAAACTATTTTTTAGCCTTGGATCCCAGGACTGTTTTTCACTAGGACTGAATGAATAGAACATTTTTATATATTTCCAAAAACATAGAAAGGTTTGAACATTTCAAAAATTGTTTATATTTTAAAAATAATCTTACCTTCATAAATTTTTACTGCAAAAAATACATTTCTCACAATGAGAAAATGTTATCTCAGAAAGTAGTGTTTCATATTTTCAGTAAATTGATTTAATTAATCCAGATAAAGGAGAGACAAGGGCACATCTCCTTTGTAATTTTAGATTCACAGCAGAATAGCTCAAAGGTTTATGCTCAATGAATGATGAACTTTGTATTTTGCCTCTTTCTCTTGAGATTTCAATACTGTAGAAAACTATATTCTATAATTCCATTTCTTATGTTTTAAATTCCTATGCACATGATCTTATTTTATCACGGGTTGTTGGCAAAATAAAAGAAATCTACGGCTCTTCATACTCTCCCTGCAAAAATGCTCTTCGAACAGCTGCAGAATACCAATAATTATCTTGGTCAGTTCCAGTGTAGCAAAGTCAGGCAGCTAGCATTTAACTCCTTGGCTAAAAAATAGCCTGCATAATGAAATGTAAAATAGAGACGGTCTCTCTTACACCCAAGAGTGGCTCATCCTCTTTGCCTGGTTAAAAAGGAACTTGCAAGTGCAAACAGCTGAGGGTTTGTTACAGCTGTAGAACAACAACTCTGGTGGATACTAAACCACCCTCCAACCACAGATTCTCATTTAAATATAGCTGCATGAATTGACATCCGAGTATATGGGCAAAAGATTCAAACAATCTACATTAAACCCTATTGAAATCCATCTGTTACCAGGTGTTATAATGAAAATATTTCCATAACATTTCTTAGATAATGTGATCATATAATACTTTTAATTTTTTTTTTCTTTTCTATCAACATGTTGACGTCAAATACAGTATTCTGAAGTTTTGCTGTTCAGAAGAACTCTTGTCCATGCTAAAGCAAGCTAATAAAAAATCAGCACAAATTATATTTCTGTGAGGCAATAGAAGTAATTGAAGGGAATCAGATATTGACTGACTGCAGAAAGCACAGACACAAGTATCTTAGGGAAACCATATGTTGATACAGAGCCCAGAAAAGAATGCAGGCATGGAATGGAGTGAGGGGGATAAAAATATAATAGCCCCTTTTCAGTGGCTGTTGGTAAAAGTTACACAGCATCATTGAAGAAACCCTTGGCTTTTCTACATTCTGTGGAATACAGTGCCCTGTGCTTGGGGACAAAGGGAGGGAAAAAAAGCATAGATTTTGTCCTAAGGGGATTTACAACTTTATTAAAGAAGCCAAATTTTTCATTGAAGAATATATTTATCTATATTAAAGAATAAAATTAATAGTAACTGAAAATCAGCTACCATGCAACAGGAATTATATATTTTAATTATATACATATATAATTAGTGAAGAATAACAGATTGTCAAAGTGATTCCTTAAAGGAGGCAAAACTTGAACCTAATATGAACATGAGTAGGCTCTCTTCTCTGATTGCATCTGCCACACCTCTCTCCCTTGCTCTCCAGGTTCAGCCTCATTTAGTTCTTGACTCTGTGTGCTGTGGGTAACCCAGGAACTGAGACAAAGACCCTTGAAGTAATCAGACTTCTTAGGAGAGAGCGTTGCTCAGTTGTCACTGGTATCTCTAAAAGGATTTTTAAAAGCTGATGATGTACATGTAGATCTATATATAGATATGGATATAGACATACTAAGATCGAGGGAGAAAGGTGGGAGAGAAAGAAGAAGGCAGGAAGAAGGAGCAGGGAGGGAAAGGAGAGAGAGAAATGAGAAAAGCAGGGACGTAACAGGAAGAAAGAGAAAGGAAGGCAAGGGGACGAGAGGAAGAGAGATAAAGAGAAGGAGTACAGAAGAAAGCTGTAGTGTTGAAACTTACCTATTGTTGCTCACATCACCCCTCCAATTATCTCCACTGAGAATCAGAAAATCAAAACTTAGAGAGGTTAAGCAGCTTGCCCAGGGCCCTAGGTTACGTTCCAAACACCAGCGGTCAAGTTCCCTGGCTTACACTCAATCACACTAGGCTAGTTGTGTGGCTTTTCTAAACACATGCCATATAAGTTTTCTTGTATGTTCTCATCTCCGATAGTTATTGATATCTGTGATATTAGATGTTATATTGGGAATAGAGAGGAGGTGAGTGCTATGATTGTCCCTAATACATTTCACCACTACATTTTAGCATTTATTACAAGGTAGTTGCTAGTAACCATTGGACTTCGGAATAAAATACTACCTGAATCTAGAGTTAGTGCAATGCTAAAAGCTTTAACTTAAGACTGTCATGTCACAAAGGTATTTGTCAAATTATTATAAGAGTGCTCCAAACTTAACAGGAAGCTAATTTACTTCCCATGAGAAGCTGAAGCCACATTTGTAAAACTGTTAATTGCTTTTTTAACCCTTTAGTAAATCATTAGTGTGGCTTTAGGCTATTCACAAATCAGGAACTAAATTGCAATTTAGGAAGTTACTGCCAGAAATGTGTCTTAGTTATAAAAATAAATATAATCTTCTTTACAGGAAAAAACATGTCTATACTTCTACATTTAAAAAATAAGAGAAGTGAATAAGGTGACCTTAATTTAAATGCCATAAATAATACCGACATGGACTCGCATGACATCCCATAATACCTTTATGCATTTTTTTCTTGTATTATTAATGCTTTTTGTGTGTATATGCATGGTGTAGATAAGGATAATTTTAGTCTCAACTTTGAATAGCATTGAAAATGGGATTTATTGACCGTCCTTAATGTTATGTCTACATTCACAAAAGGTGAAAATTACTCTACTTTTTCTCTCTTGATCCCTATTCATCTCTGTTATGGTAGGATGCTTTCACATTGGATGATTATAAATACTTAATAGTAGGTTTTAGGCAAGTTATTTTGAATTTGTAGCATACATTTTGTAAAATACTTGCGCATTAAGCCAATAAAACCTGCTTCACTTCTAATAAATCACAATTTTATAGGTAAAATTAGTAATCAATTATTTAGATTATTAATCAATAGTAGTTTAATGGATTTACCCATGAATACAATTATCCAACTCTATTAATTACTCCTTCCAATGTTAGATGTATTTGTCTCAGTCTATTAATGCTTGTAAATGAAGAATACATATATATAATTCCATGCTTTGTAAATCAAATTACTTATTAAATATATGTGTAATATATTTAAATTATTGTTTAAGAAACTTTACACCTATATTACATAAATGTTTGCTTCTTTTTTTCAATACTGTGCACATTAAGGATTCAATAAAGTGTGGGTTAGGAAAACCCTATAATAATAAAGAGAATACGATGGAATTATATAGTGGATTTTTTGTATAAGATGCTCACAGTACTTTCAGTATATTATCTCATTTATCCTCACTGATTTTTATTAAAAAATTGTTGGGGTGACATCTCATTTATTCTCGCAACGTTTTTATTGAAAAGGTTTTGTATTTCTCCTGTAAGCCAGTTTTCAAATAGTTAGTTTTATTACCCTCGAAAACCTTTTTTTGTCAATATTGTTGGACAGATTGACCAGTTTTCAATCAATATTTTTACATACAAATACATACCATGTCAGAAACAGTAAGCGATTAAAAAGTAACTTTTGATGCTATGTCTTTCTGTTTTTTAATTTTTTCTTCTCTTTCATTTAGCATCTTCACCTTTTCTCTAAATAGTTGCCAAAACAATGTGAAATACAATGTACTTCTCTATCAACCTGAATATATTATTTAACCTACCCCGTTTTCCTCTTTTCATCTTTCAAAGCACTTCCTCCAGAAGATAAATATCTTTTAGTATGGAGTCTATCCCTGTACAGTATTCTCCTCAGACCTCTGCAAAAGCTGACGTCATCTGTTCTTGTTTTGGTGTACATCTTTCTGTTCTGATCACTTTCCTTGGTAAGGAATTTGAACATTTCTATCAATTTCAGATGCAGAAAAGAGCTCTAAAAATCAATTATTTCTTTGCCAGTTTTTAAAAAAATAATTTTTAAAAGCATTACATTTATCCCCCATGGAACTTTTACCTCTACTCATATCCAGCTTTTTATATCTATTCATTTCTCTCCTGACTTTACTAATAATTCTTTCCAATAGTTGAAATTATTTATTATGTACTTTGGATAAATAAATGCACTGTGAACTAGTACATTCTTTCAGGAGATAAATTCTCTTCAAAAGTTTTTAATTCTTATTCTTGCAAATATTCTCAATATATAAGGTTTGTTTGTTCGTTTGTTTGTTTGTTTGTTTGTTTTTTTGACAAAGTCTCTCTCTGTCGCCTAGGCTGGAGTGCAATGGCACCATTTCGGCTCACTTCAACCTCCGCCTCCCAGGTTCAAGCGATTCTCTGGCCTCTGCTTTCTGAGGAGTTGGGATTACAGGCCCCCACCACCAACCAAGCTAATTTTTTATATTTTTAGTAAAGATGGGATTTCATCATGTTGAGCAGGCCAGTCTCGAACTCCTGATCTCAAGTGATCTACCCGCCTTGGCCTCCCAAAGTGCTGGGATTACAGGTGTGAGCCATCTCGCCCAGCCCCAATGTATAGTTTTTGATATAAGACTCAGTGTACCCATTTGAAGATGCCAGAGTCTGACTTTGAAGGTGTCCTGACTTAAAGCATTTTGCCAACAGTTATATTCTTGTTATATCACTGTCCTAGCTTCTAGGGCTCAATTATTACATATTTTCTCTTATAGTCTTTTTTATCTTACATTCTCACATCATATTTCCAACGGTAGTATATATGCAGTCAGCTTGAACCACAGCTTCTGTCCCTTTCATTCACCTATTTACCTCTTGCTCTCCCTTTAAGTCTCAATTTAGCTATCATTTCTTCTACAAAACCCACTCTGGCACTTTCAATGGACTCTGTATTTTCTAGGTCACAACCTATCTCATGCTGAACTCAAATAAGTAGTGACAGATTTAATCCTAGCATCTAGAATTGTACCTGGCTCACTGTAAGTGTCAGGATATATTTACTGAATGAATAAATGAACGTGCTAAATTCCTTTCAGATGACATATTAAGAAAAGTACTTTGCTTAAGGAGGTTGCAAATTTCTGCTAGCTTTACTACATGTTTAGCATGAAAATGTTAATTTCTGAAAATACAGAGCTGTTTTACTTATCTGTGTATTCCCTGCAGCTTCTATTATGGTATTTTCCACACAGTTGATTTTAAAATATTCAATATGTATAAATGCATAAACACATGTTTAATTTACCTATAAATATATTTAATAATGTTTAATTTACATATAAATATATAAGCATATACTTGATTTTAACATGTTAAATGGAGAAGTGTCAATATCATATGGAAACTTATTATATTAGCTAAGAGCACAAACCCTTGTTTCTGTATGTGTGTGAGAAGCATGTTTTTGTTTTTCCCAGATCTAGTTTTGATGTGTTGTTTTATTTTTGTTGATTATCTAAACTTTAGACTGATTCTCATGTATTTCTCATGAAGTTTCGAGAAAACCAGTTTATCAATTTGCAGTGAAAAATGCAATCTAGCACAGAATAATTAAATTAGCACAATCTCTTCAGCTTATTTCTGTAAAGAGATCTCAATAAAAGCCACACTATAATCAAAACATACTTTGATAGTATGAATACTAATAGGAATAAGAAGTCAAAAGAAAAAACTGCTTATTTTCAGTACCAACATGCAGTGTTGTATTCACATTTCCAGCAAGGATGCTGACACTGGACCTGAAGTTACCGCGGCAGCATTCAGAGCTCTTTGAAATTAGCTTGAAGAGCACCATTCTGCTATATCTAACATACTCAGCTCGTCAAAGTAATCTACAAGCAGATTTTAAGTATTCAGACTCAAAATAGGAAAGAAGAAGGCACCTGTTTGTGTTCCCGACTTGTCTACATGATAGTATAGAGTTTGTAGATTTAAGAATGTTAGAGTATAAAAGAACATTCAAATTGCTTCAAACAAAGGATTTGCTCAAGGGGAGTCACATAAAGAATTAATGGAGAAAAATTTTTAAGTTGAAATAAAATTGGCAGCAATTATTTTTATCAAAGAGAATGCAAGCTGACATCAGTGTCAATTTCTCTACACAGGAAGACTTCTGCACACACAGACATTTGCGTGAAACAGGAAGAGAGAAAAATAATGCAAATCAGAGTGAAAGAACAGAGACAAGTAAATCATCTCACCAACAAAGTGAAACACAATTCATTACTCTATAAAACTTAACTGGTGACAAACACCCGTCTTTGGCAACCAAGTTCAGTTTCAGTTTCAAATATGACCTTTGAGAATTTGCAGACAAAATCGGTAGTGTGAAAGGAAAATAAATCTCAGGACCCCAAACTCAGTAAGTCAAAGGGAAAAGTTAAGCTGGGAACTGGGTCACACAAACCTGCCATTCCTTTTGGTTCTTAAATAAGAGGGCTACAAGATGAAAAGCTACATGCCTCCCCCGTATTTTGCCCCTAAGGAAATTCCTAGTGAACTCCAAAATCTTCACCCTAAGCTGTTTCTGTTAAAAGTTCACTATGGCAGTGCAGATTGATAGCTTATCTTTACAGATGCAGTCACCCCCTGCCCACCAGATACAGATGCACATCGGATTGTTCCCCTGCCCCATTTTGTCTATGTTGTCTTATGTAAAAATGCAGATTCCCTGAATATTTCCTCTGCCCCGTAAGTCTATGTCATCTTATGTAAAAAAATGCAAATTCACTCATAAACAAAAGATATCTAGAGCCATGGAGGAAAAGGCAGGAGTCCCTATACAGAATTTCTCCATGATCTTTTTCAGGAAGAGAAGACTTAAAATGCTGGGGAAGGGCAAGAATCACTGTCTTCCTGGAAATGCACTCAAAACCAAAGACAAAGAAAATATTGAGGACAGCCAGAAAAAAAAGAGACACACTATATAAATATATATATATATGACTATATATATAAAACAATTCCTTTTTTTGTCAGAAGTCATGTGAGCCAGAAAACAACTTAAAATGAACTCACATCTTTAAAGTGAAGAAAGAAGGAAAAAAAAGAAAGAAAAGAAAGAAAGAAAGGAAAAGAAAGAAAAAGAAAGAGAAAGAAAGAAGGAAAGAAAGAAAGAAAGAAAGAAAGAAAGAAAGAAAGAAAGAAAGAAAGAAAGAAAGAAAGAAAGAAAGAAAGGAAGGAAGGAAGGAAGGAAGGAAAGAAGGAAGGAAGGAAGGAAAGAAGGAAGGAAGGAAGGAAGGAAGGAAGGAAGGAAGGAAGGAAAGAAGGAAGGAAGGAAGGAGAGAAAGAGGATGGGAGGAAAGGAGGGAGAGAGGGAGGGAGAGAGAGGAAGGAAGGGAGGGAGGATGGAAAGAACATAAACCAAGAACTCTATGCCACAGGGAAATAATTTTCAAAAATGAAAAGGAACCAAAGATTACCCAGACAAAATGGCATCCTTGCCATTTTGATAGAGCAACTCTTTGGAGTAGCCATTTCCCTGCCTCCAAACCTTCCATGAATGCTGATCTATGTTTTTGTGCCTTTATTAATTTGTCTGTTCCAGAATATTATATAAGTGAAGTCATACCGCCTGTAGTCTTTTTGGTCTGACTTGCATAAGTTAACAAAATGCATCTATGGTGTACCAGGGTTGTGGTGTGACTCAAGATCTTGTTTCTTTTTCATTGCTCACTGGAATTCGGTTGCATAAGTGTATTGTAGTTTGTTGAACCATTCAGTTCTTTAAGACATATTGACTGATTCCAGGTTTTGAAGAAAGCTTCTATAAATTTTTACATAAAGGTTTGCATATGGTAAGTGTGTGTACAACTTCACAAGGAACTTGCAAATCTTCAATGTGGCCATGTCATTTATTTAAAAATATTTTTAAATTGCAATTGAGGCTTCCTTCTTGATCCACAAATTATATAGACGTCTGTCAATTTCTAACTATAAGGGAATTTCCTAGTATCTTTCTGTTTTTAAATTCCAGCTTAAATAATTTTGGTCAAAGAGAATAATTTGTATGATTTTTATTCGCTTAACTGTTTAAAGGTTTGTTTTACATGGTCTTTCTTAGTGAGTGGTCAATGTGTACAGCACAAGGATTTGTATTTTGCTGTTCTTAGGGGGAGTGTTCTGGAAATGTCAATTAGGTTAAGTTGCTTGATAGTGTTCAGGTCTTCCGTATTTTCTAATTATGTCTTATATGTCTAATTTTCTGTTTACTTGTTGCATTTCTTTTTAGAGCTTCCATAACAAAGTACCACAAATCAGGTAACTTAAAATAACAAAAACATGTTATCTAGCAGTTCTAGAAGTCAAAATCCTGAAATGAAGATCTTGGAAGGATTGATCCTTTCTAGAGGCTTTGAAGGAGTAACTATAGCATGCCTTTCTCCTTCTCGTGGTTGTCAGCAAACCTTGGTTCTCCTTGACATCACTCCAGCCTCTGCCTTCATCTTCACATGGCCTTGTATATTTTGTGTGTGTCTCTGAAACCTCTCCATTTCTTTTAAGGACACCAGTCATTGGATTGAGAACCTACTCTAAACACAGAATGTTTTGGTTTCAAGGTCTTAAATAATTGTAACTACATCTGCAGAAACCCTTTTTCCAAGAAAAGGTAATATTCTGAAGTTCAGAGTAGATATGAATTCTGGGGGGACATTATTAATCCTTTTCCTGTTTAGAAAAATCAAGTACAGCTCACTGCCAGTGCTCAGTTAATTTTACATAAACATGCTCTTTGAGGCTGAAGCAAATCTGACTAATTTTCAATGTGAAATAAAATTTAAAAACTGTTCTTGGACTTACATCTAAACAGAACTAACATCAGAATCATCTGAATCATTTGAATTGTCTATTTTGGTAAAATTAGATTCGTCAAATGAATCTTCAGCCAACAACTGTTCAAGAATGATGCCAACATCACATGTAGGAATGCTACGTTTCTAGGATTTGACATTTTTAGGGGTTGAGAAGTACCATATTTTGTAAAAGGAAATAACACTACTAAAAACAGCATGCTATAAGTAGAATTATGTCATTTGTTTCCAAAGTTGACATATTAGGATGATGCAAAAATAATAATAAAAGTGAAATTGTTCGTGGCAACGTTGTCTCAGGGTAACTGCCGCAGCTGCAAGCACCACTGGCGAGTATCCTCGGGGCAAATGGGAAAAGGGTTAAACACACTACACTTGTATAAATTACTAAGAGAAGAGCATTAAATCTCTAACAATCATTGCAGGTTTTCCTACTTCTTTCAAATCTGCTAGTTTCTGTCTCCTGTATTTTGTGTTTCTAAGTTTATATTTGATGTGTCTTCTTGGAGAATTGACTCATTTTTATTATGTTATGGCCCCACATTATCCCTGATAATAATCTTTGTTCTGCCATCTGGCTTGTCTAAAATGATTATGTCTGTCTCAGATTTGTTTTCTTTGTATTTCCATGGTATAAATTACTTTATCTTTTTACTTTTAACCTAACTATATACTTACATTTAAAGTATGTTTCTTGTAGACAAATAAGTATATTTGTTTAAAAACCTGTATGTGAAAATTTGTATTAGCTTGATTTATAATAGCCTCAAACTAGTAATCACCCAACTGTCTTTCAACTGGTTGACAGATCAACAAACCGTTATCACCATACAAGGAAGTACCACTCAGCAATAAAAATAGAAACAACCAATACTCTCAATAATGCAGATATATCTTAGATGTCTTTTGTTAGCTGTAAAATGACTGATCAAAAAGGCTATATACTGCAAGATTCTATTTATGTGACACATTTTAAAAGACCCTAAGGTAGGGATAGAGAACAGATCAGTGGATTCCAGGTTCTCGGCTGGGGCTTAGACAAGGGGCAGCTGGAGGGAATTTGAGGAAATGATTCTGAGACAGACAGGAGGCCGGGAAATACTGGGTGGAAGAGGGTGGTCACTGGCAAGGGTCCCCCACCCTCAAGCCTAGACCTGTGGCACAAAGTGAGAATATTCACCAAAGCCACTCTGGCCTGCCCCACCCACCGTCCTGTACCCATAAAACCCCGAGACTCCACTGGCAGAGGAGGGGCAGAGAAGGAGAGAAGAGCAGCCGCAGCCAGACGTCGGTAAGAAGCTGCTTGACTTCAGAGGACGGCTTGACTATGGGACCTCAGAGGAGAGTTCAGCCGGTGATATGCTGAATTCCAGGAGAAAACCACCCTCCCACTCCACCCCTTTTCCAGCTCCCATCCTGCTGTGAGCCACTTTCATCGGCAATAAAATCCCCCTGTTCGCTGTCTTCAATTCATTTGCGTGACCTGATTCTTCCCGGACTCTGAACAAGAGCTCAGGATACAGAGGGCTGTCACATTGAGCTGTTAAACACTTAAGCTGTCTGTGGACAGCAAAGCTAAAAGAGCACACTGTAACACATGCCCTTTGGGGCTCCAGGGGTCGCAAGTACCCCTCAGACCTTGCTGCAGGGCTGCACAGAGCTCTGCTCTTCTGGAGCTCAGAAGTACTCATCCTGGCCCCTGCATCTGCTCACCTGAGAGCTCCCTTCCCGCAAGGGGTTGAGAGCTGCAGACTAAGTAAATGAGACACCCCCATCAGGCAACAGGGGAAATGTCCTGTTTCAATTCCATACCAAGATTTTGATGGTGGACAAATGACTTTGTGTATTTGTAACTGCGTCGAATCATAGACCACATGGGATGAATTTCGTTGCAAGTAAATTAAAAAAACAAATTTAAAAAATATTTAAGAGGGAGGAATAGCTCAACCTCAATCACATAGGGGCAAGTAGAGAACTGGATATGTTCAACAGCAAAAATTGTTTGATTCACTTTCCTAAGAATTTTAACTTTTATTTACTAAAGAAATAAATGTTACCTGTAGATTGTAGATTGATTTTTGAACTGACTTAGTAGTCAGTTCAACCTGTAGATTGATTTTTGAACTGACTTAGTATATACCACCTGAGTATCACATTAAAGATTGTCTTCCCTGCCAGGCGCGGTCGCTCATACTTACAATCCCAACAATTTGGGAGGCCGAGGGGGGCGGATCACGAGGTCAAGAGATCGAGACCATCCTGGCCAACATGGTGAAACCCGACTCTACTAAAAATACAAAAGTTAGCTAGGCGTGGTCGCAGGCAAGTATAATCCCATCTACTCGGGAGGCTGAGGTAGGAGAACCATTTGAATCTGGGAGGTGGAGGTTGCAGTGAGCTGAGATTGTGCCATTGCACTCCATCCTGGGTGACGGTAGTGAAACTCCATCTCAAAAAAAAAAAAAAAAAAAAAAAAAAAAAAAAAAAAGATGGTTTCCCCATAAGGGTCAGAATGCAACAACAGCTTTTATAGAAGGTTTTCTTTACCAGGTTAGTACCTGTTTAGGTGAGTTACATACTTATACTTCCCAGACAGACAAGTTTAAATACATTTTGACCAATCTTTTCAATAAAACAATCATTGTATAGTTTAAAGTCAATAACTTTAGACAGTGGCTTATTCTTACAAAGGCTTTTTTTTTTCTTTTCTTTTTTTTAAAGGGATTGGCTCATATAGCATGAACTTCATTTCTCCTGTCTCTTTGTATTGTATTAATATGTGTACTCTTATGTACAACTGTTAAATCCAGTTTAGTGTAAAGCTGACTCCTTACATATTTTCAATTCAACCTAAAGTTTTCTCAGTACATAGATAACTATAACCTAAATGGGACTGTAAGCAGACTATAACCTACTCTTGGGCCAATCATCAAGTTTTAGCCAATCAAAAGGAAACAACTTTTCAAACCAAGTTAAAATAAGGCAAATGCAGAGCTCTAATCAATTGTTCTGCTTCTGTACCTCACTTCTATTTTCTGTACATCATTTTCCTTTTTCTGTCCATAAATCTTCTTCCACCACATGGCTGCACTGGAGTCTCTGAGCCTATTCTGGCTCAGGAGGCTGCCCAACTCACGAATTGTTCTTTGCTCAATTAAGCTCTGTTAAATTTAATTTGGCTAAGGCTTCTATTTTAACACAACTATTTCTCTGTATTAATTTATCTGTAATCATACATGTCATGAATGAACACATAATTTTATGGAACACTTTTTGGTGCTGTATTATACCATCTAGATTCTGATAGTTTATTTTCATCTGCACAAATAAGCACATACTCTTTTACGCATAGCTTCAACTCATACCCTTGCCTGTTATGTTTCTTTATCTTGAATGAATTTCAACTGGAGAAATGAAAGCTCTGAAATCTTTACTCTTTCATTTAATTTGACTTTTTAATATTTAGAACTTAAGGCTCTTTTCACTTTCTTTTGATTCACCTTTCACAATGAGTTGGCATTAGTTTTAAGATTTGAACAAACCAGTTGCCTTTTGAAATTTTTCAGTTAAACATTATTTGTAATGTCAATTGTTTTGCTTACCGTCCTCTACTATGCATGTATGGCACCATTAGAATATTACCTACATTTCTTATCAACAGGAAGAAAATGACCTCCATGTCAACCAGTAACTATTTTGATTACCCCTCCCTGCCTTGGGAATTGATGTTTACGGAACTTTCTGCCATTCTTTTATAGCTACCAAAGTTTTGTCTTTCATGGTGCAGTGCCTCTAACCCTAATTATACAATGAAATATCTGTTTTAAAATGTCTTATATATATTAACGACGGCTAAGATTTTTTTCCTTTCCAATATTTTCTTTCCTTCTTGTTTTAATATTTATTAATCTTAAAATATTGAGGCTTTTTCTTATATATGTTTTGGCCCTAATCAATGTCCATTTAATTGACATTGAGTTTCATTTATATTTTCTTTTTCTGCTTGCTTACTGAATTCTTTCTTTTTCTTCCTTTCATTACCTTTCTCCAAGCTTCCTGCTTCTTTTAGGCTTTGCTTTTTCCTCTTCTTCTAGGCTTCTTTTGGAGATGCTAGTGCCCCTATGATTGTCTCCCTTCGTTTCATCCATGAACCCTGACTTTACAATCTGTCAATCAGCCATAGCCAGAGCGCTTGCTCTGAACCAGGTTTGGCCACTATTTCTTATTTCACTGAAGAATGATCTTGCTCATTTTCATCAGACTTTTTGATACATTTCTTCCTACCTTTTGTTTTCTCATTTTCCACCAACTTGAACTATCTCTTCCTTTGTCCCACTTCCATATTTTGTATACTCTTCTTATTTACATTAAGTTGCTTGTTTCTTTTGTGTCCAGATGCCTATAGTTCATCTTCCCCAAGAAAGATTTGAAGCAAGTTTTCCTTTCTATTTCCTGCTATGTCTTCCTTCTCTTGTCCTTTTGTTCTGTCATGCTTAGACTAGGCAGTGAGCTGGAGGGAAGAAACTGACTAGTCTGCACAACTAGAAGTATTCCAGATATTCTCTAAAAAATAAGCAACTGAAAAATTGTAGATTTTGACTAACGGAGTGAATTAGGGAAGAAGAACGTGGAAGATATACCAAATAAGGAAATTGTAAATTCAAGGAAAAGAAGAAATAGATGTCAAAAATGGTAGATAAGTTTTATTAACTGGAGTGAAGGTCATAGTAAAAGTATAATGAGGAAAGTTAGTCAAAGTCTGAAATAATTGCAATTCATGGTCTGGAGTTTAATTTGACACCAGTAGTAGCTGTGAGTGAGTGATAGGAACACACGCCCGTATGAAATAGGTTCTGCTTTTCTCTACTTACAGTGATTGTCACGAAGCCTAATCTGAAAAAAAAAAAAAAAAAAGAAAGAAAGAAAGAAAGAAAAAGCAAAGTACATTGAAAATATCCTGTGGATGACTCATTAACACTATTGACTTACTTTTACTAGCCACACCCTAATTAATTTCTCCACACAGTGTCAGCACTTATTTTCATGGTTGAATTGTCTTTATACATAATAGCAGACACAATTTGACCATTTTAAAATTAAAATTGTATAATAAAATCCCTAATACACTATTTCACCAATGTCATTCCTAATAACTTTTGTATTCCATTCATTGGGCTATTTGGGAGAGTAATCCATCTTCTCATAATGGTTTCCATTTTGCATTTCTAGCTGTTATGCACATGACAAGCTCTTTAATAAAATCAACCTTTGTCCTTCACATTTAAAGATACTATTGCAAAAGCTAATATTATATTTGTATGTAAGACCGATAAAGCTAACAGCTTTATGTTTTGAGAAATATTTTAAGGAAAGTTTAAAATTATAATAATATCTATCTAGCTATTATTTTTCATTCTCTGTGTGACATAAGCAGACTTAATTTTAATGTGACTAAGATGGCAACAAAACACTTGCCTTTAGTAATTATTTTGTAGTATCAATAGCTTTATTATATACATTTCTTAAATTCTATGAAAATTGTTTAATTATGGACATTATTTACATCAAATAGAGTGTCATATATCTAGACATGGAGGTATAAATAGTGAGATCAATTAATAAGGATGAAATCTCTTATTTAAACAAAAAAAGAGGCAGAATTTTAAAATAAAACTCCACCCAAAATACCAAAAATCTGTGTCACAGCTCTCATCTTTTCAAATATATTACTTCCAAATCCAAGATGTCCTAAGCTATGTTGCTTTCTTCTCTGCTGCCTTTTTAAAGGTCAAAGTAAACTTAATATTTCACTTTAACACATACAACCGCCACACTCTTCATTTGCACCTTTAGGTTTCTTCTATGTTCAAGAAGAGAGATGACATCATAGGCAGAAGCTTGGTTGTTCCTCAGCTTACACCAACAGGACTTCTAAAACTCCATACACAGAAGCAACAGCCACTGATATTTCCAAGTAAGAACTGAACAGCTGGGAAAGAATAATGCACCTTGCCTGAACTCTATTTTAAGTTCCAGGCAAATATTTTGGTATTTTTTGTCCTAGCAAATAATCTGCTTTCTTGCTAACATTCATATTGTGTTGCTGGAATTAAATTATTAATCTACGATAGTTAATTAGTATTACTGTTAAGAAATGTTAGCCTTTATTTTTATGATATAGTTATTCCCACAAAACAAAATTTCTCTTGTTTATTGTAATTTTATATATTCCATAATGAGTTATATACATTTGTAGAGAATACAATAGATATGCTATATACAATATGTTTTACATTTTGTATATTTGTATATATTGTTTTACATATCGTATATACCATATGTAATGATGTATTATACATTATGTATATGATAATTTTATGCTATAAACAAATATGTATGTGCATTTATGTATAAAGAGATTTACTACCTGTAAGCATAAAGTCATTACAAATTAATCAAGTTTTTCTAACCCAATGACAAAGTACTTTGGGAACACACAAAAAACCATAAATGTTTGCCTTCACAAACATGCCAAATTTCTAATTATTTTTCTCTAGGATTATAGCTTAATTAAAGGATTGACAAACTTGGAGTCAAAATATACTGTTTCGTCTTCCAGCTCAAATCTTGTCTATTTGTATGACCTTGGGAATATGACTGCTATTGACTTATATAATAGGCCTTTCTAGGAAAATCTTGTGAAGGTCAAACGAAGCTCTGATACTTGTATTTCAAAGGACATTTAACCATTGAACAAATGTAAGGTGTTTACATTTTTCTGGTTTACATATCTTATATTTTAGACTACTTTCCATTTTCTATATATACTCTAGACTCTCCCATAGTGGTTCCTTTATTGAAGTTAGTGTAACCTAATACACAGCCCCATATTTGAGTTTATGTCTAAAGTGAAAAAAACTCCTAAAAGCCCCTAGACTCCCTCTAAAGATGTGAGATGATGGAACACAGACGTAACTCTCACTCTGAAGGTGTGGACTATGCGCAGTGTCCTGTTATGCTTCGTATCTTGGGTGGGCCTTGGGCTGGACCTTTGATTTTTGCAACTTTCAAACAGAAAGATGTCAAAATTGGTGTAACTTCATTTTAATTAAGGAATGCCTTTGGAGTTTTATTGCAGTTTACCTTCCTCAGTGCTGACTTAGTTGCTTTACTCAAGCTCTCATTTCTTTTTCCCAACTTCTACCTTTGTTCTGCTCTTTCTCCTGTCTTTTCATAGTTTAATTCTTTCTTAATATATATTAAGTGTATATGTGAGTTAATTCTCATGTTTTCATTAAGATGGTAAATTTTACAACTTTCACTGTGGCCAAAGTTTGGCATTTAAGTTATTTGTTTACATCCAGTTAACAGTGTGGTTTTCTTAAGTCCTCTTTTGAGTCTACTTCGTAAAATCATGCTTTTCACTTCTCTTCTCCGTTTGATCTTGATAATTTACATTGGCAATAATTCAAGAACGAAAAACTTTTACCCACCTTTAGGCTTTCCCTATTCAGTCTACTCTATGGTTTCGTGTTTTTGTTTTTAATAGAAAGCAGATCTGATTATTTGACTCAAATATAGATAAACCCATGATAAATAGAGTAAAAAAGAAACAATAACAGAAAAGAAATATCTCATCATGTAACCAAAGCCTTCTATCTCATACTGTGGTCACTTTCACATTTTTCTAACCCACCAACCATAGGATCTGGGTTCGAATCTCAGATTTATAATTCACTAGATGTATAAAGTTGTTAAAAATACTTGATCTCTCAATTCTGTCTCTGTAAAATGAGAATAATAACATAACCTACTTTACACAGTTGCATAAGAACTAAATTAATTCGTATTAACATATGAGGTATTAAGAATGCTTGGCACAGAGCAACTATTCAATTGATTATTTACTATTAACAGTAAAATCAACAAGTAAAATCAACTTGTTATTCTATCCTATATACTCCAGCTTAAAGAAAATAGATTTTTTCCCAGAACATTGCCTGAAATATCCTGTACTGTGACTCTGCCCATGGTATTGTTACTAGGTATCATCTTCATTAACTTCTGCTTACCCCTGTTCTGGCCATTACTGAGTGAGTACTTCCTTTCAGAAAAATTTCTCAATTTCTTGGATCGGAAATCATCTCTATTCCCTATTTCCTCATTTATAATGGCAGTCATTCATTTGCTTTGTTTTGAAGTTGTTATGTGTTTTTGTTTCTCTGAGTAGCATTTAAATTATTTCTTTGGAAAATATGTCAGATTGATCTTTTTAATTTCCAGTCTTTAGTAAACTGCTTTGAATGAAGTAGGTGCTCCAAAAATGCTTGCCAATTTAAATTTAAAAATATAAATAGGATATAACAATTATAATCTTCAAACAAGTTTCAGACTTTCTACTTTACTACGTATTAATAGTATAAAATGGTGCTATGTGTGTCTGCAATCTAAATAATCCTCATGAAAGTAATGAGACTTTTTTCGCTATATACAGTTACAGAATTTCAATTTGCTCTATCTTCAATTTTAGCTGGTTATGAAATAAATTTGCATGTCAGATGCCAGTTTCATACTCTAATAACTCTCCCTTTAGATTGCCTTTTATATTTTATGTACCTTTCATTGATGTGAACACCAGATTAATACAATTCAGCACTACAGTGTGGTAATAAGTTTTTGTTCAACATCCAAACTAGTGAGCAAGTGATGAACTTATTTCATAACCAGCTAAAACGTAACCAAAAGTAGATTTCCTAATTGAGTAACATTAGGGAAACTTACTGGAAAAAGAAACATCATTTTCACAAAGAAGTGTCAGTATGACCAAATCTATGGGCAATTCCCTGTCCTTACATATTTAAGTGGGGTCATACAATTAATTTTTGTCAATGAACGTTAATCAACCTCTTTGCTATTTTTGATCACAGAAATAAGCTACAAATAAGTATTTCTGAAGTTATTTTGTCTAAACAGTTACAAAAGAGTAGTAGATTATGCAAGCAGCCTGAATTAGAGAGTATCATGTCATATAGGAGAATAACTCAGCCTTCATTTATTATCATCTATCAATCAATTTAATCATCTTTCATGTATTCATATCATTATATATAACTCAAATTACTATACTATGAAATACACACAAAGAGAAATAATTTTTTTATGTGTTAAACACCACAATTTCAGGGTTTATTCATCACGGCCTCAGCCTGGTTTACTAACTAATAACACTTCCTAAATAAAGAACAAATCATTTAGTTAATAGGCATTTATTTTCAGAAACAAATAACATTGCAAATAAATTCTTCCCTTTGTTATAGTCATTTTTGCTTGGTTGGTTAATAAACTATATTTTTTAAGTAATTTACACATTTTATTTGTATTTAAATCCTATTCCTATGTTGGCTTTCATTTGTTTTAGTGAACCCATCCTTCTCCAAGTGGGTCACACACGGCTAGGTCTATAGCGTATAACTAAAGGAATTACTAAGGGAAGAGATACCCGATAGAATTTGCTAAACTTGTTTTTGGAGCATCTCCTCCAAAGAAATCAGCACCTTACCTCTTTGAGTTCAATTTACCTTAAAATTGTTTTGAAATAAAGAACATGGATAAGTACACATACTTTACTAAAAACTTTATAAGACTGAAGAAGAGAATGTTTATTTCAGATGTCACCTTGTCAAATTTTTCTTTCCTTACGAAATTCTTCATCCATGCCACAATGGATATAGTAAAATCAGTACATCCTCACTTTTTCTCACACAGTCTTTAGGTCTTTAAAATCTCCTTACTTTTTATGCTCTATTCAAACTGAATAAATACATCCCTTATCTTGTGTAGAGAAGCTCAACAAATTTTTCTGAAACCTGGATTCCAATGGTACATTCTGAGTCTCTGCCAAATACTTAACAAATTGCTTCTCTTCCTAAATAACTGTGGTTTCTTAAGAATCCCTAAGAGCTCCCTTTAATAAATAGTTATGTCCCAATACGAAATATTTATGCTCTAATAACTTAGTTGCCTTTTGAAAAAATAAAACATATACATTAATAATAAACATAGTTTCATTCTTGACTAATCACAGTTGGTGACTAAGGCAGTGTGGGTGCCTGTAGGGCACTGCAGAGCTCCTTAGGTTTTGGAATCATATTTGACACTGACATCTCATTGCCTATCCCACATTAATTTCAAATAGCACTTGATTTATGTCACAGAAATCACTGAAGACCCAGCCTTGCAGAGATAAGACATGATCAACAGGAGTGTAGTGTGAGCTAATGTTGAGACTGTAAACTATTTGGAGTGAGTAGTCAGCTCTGTGTCTGACAGATTGGAGTTTGCTGACATTCTGCAGGGTTGTGTGAGTGTAGGGATTATGAGTATAAGATATGACCATGTGAATAAATGGCTATGGTGAAATGGAGGTCAAGCTCACTGGAAAGAGAGAAAAGAGAAAGAAATTGTGCAGCCAGGGTGTGCAGAAGATTACTTAAATGTATTTTAAAATCACTAAGGTAAGGCAGAAATAGAGTCTAAGAGTAACATTGGGCTAGAAAATAAAACCACGAGAAATAAGGAAAATAACTTAATTACAATGACAACTAAGTGTAGTGGGTGATATAGTATGATGACACAGGAAGAGAAGTGAGGAAATTTTAGAGAAAAGCACAGGGAGAAAGGACAAATAGTGGAAATGGGGAACGAATAACATTTATATTTCTCATTCCAAGCCCAAAGGTATGAAGGTTACAGGAAAATAAATGAACATGAGTCATCACTTGAGTGGGCTCCAGGAAAAGTGGTGTCTTCAGAGGAAGGCCAATTTCCCCATAGAGCAAAATGTTGAGAGGAGTATTCAGAGAAGACATTGAAATTTGGAAGACTTTGCATTCTAAGAGGACGTTGAGAGGGCTTAAGCACTTTGGAAGGAGGAGAGGAAGGGGACAGACAGGAATGTGCAGAGCTGATGAGGATTAGAATCTGGGAGATATGGCTGACCTGATTCTAGAAATGTGTATTGTAACTCACATGAACAGGAATTCATGGTCTTGGTAGATTCGAGGCAGATAGTGATTGTACAGCTGTGGGTGAAAGGAGAGATAGAAGGGTGAGTATCTGTGTCTCTCTTGACTCGTGTGTATAAAAACAAGTAGGTTCTTATTTCAATTATCTTGATTGCCCCTGATGATGAAGGTAAATGGCCCAGTAGAGACAAGCATTTACAACCAGAATGAGAGTTGATTCATCTGCTCTGTTGAAAGACAGATTAGCTCACTGAGTTCATGGATTTCCTTCTTGATGACTGTTGATAGGATTGAGCACATCTGGGAAATAAGTATGTTATTCTAATATTGAATCTCTCTCTTTTTTTTTTTATCCCTAATAAAGGCAAAGCAAAGATTAAGTCAAATGTGGTCTTATTCACCTGCTTAGATCCCCTTCTGGTCGTCTCTAATTTGGGTGAACTCCTAAGAGATGTGTCCTTAGCTTGGGGATGGCTTACTCTTGTTTCCATTTGTGGAGTCATGAATTAACTGTTAGTGTGCTGACTCTCTCGGGTCTCCATGGACGAAAGAGAAATGAATTGGATAATTAACAAAATAATTACTACTATAATAATCAATTAATTATTTAGAATTAAAATAAATAGAAGATAAAATCTAATCACTTTTCTGTTTTTCTGGTTAACAGAGCAAATACAGTCTTTTTTCAAAAAAAGTCTTGAAATTCATACTAAGGATAAGAAAAGATTATATTCCATGCACATTTTTCAAAAACTGACACTAAAAGAAATTTTATACCTATTGTTGTTATTCCAAAACGTGTAGCGCAGAAATGAAATATGTCAGGAGTATTACTGGTAATGCTAGGCAAATAAAATAAGAACGGCAGTGATATTCGTAACAGACATATAGAAGCATTGCGAAAAATTTTACTGCCAGCTGAGATGAGCAAAATACAAGCATAAGGTGTAACTCACTATACCTTAATGAGAAGATGAGTGATGTGGGTTTAAGGAATTTCAGCTCAGTTTAATTCAAAAGTTCAGGATCACTTTGCATTAAATTCAGGATCCTGCTACAAAAGGCAGTACTGGGGCTTCCTTAACTATCACTATTTTAACTTCATTTTTACCTTTTCCAAACTTTCATTTTTCTCACTTTCTGTTGCTTTCTTGTTCTTCTAATTTCTATCAATATTCTCTACATATGCATCATTTTATTTGTATCTCACTCATTAATCATATAGAACTTTTTAAATATCTCGGTATCATTCTTGCTTTTTTTTTTTTTTGAGAGAGAGAGAGACAGGGACTCTTCCTCTGTCTCCCAGGCTGGAGTGAGGTAGTGTGATCTCGGTTTACTGTAATCTCCCCCTCCTGGGTTCAAGTGATTCTCGTGCCTCAGCCTCCTGAGTAGCTGGGATTACAAGCAGGCTCCACCACGCGCAGCTAATTTTTGTATTTTTAGTAGAGACAGGGTTTCACCATGTTGCCCAGATTGGTTTCGAACTCCTGACCTCAGGTTATCTGCCTGCTTTGGCCTCCTAAAGTGCTGGGATTACAGGCGTGAGCCACCTCACCTGGCTTATCATTTTTGTCAATTATATTTCCAACGTAAAGTTGGTAAATTCATGATAATTGTGTGTATTTAACTCATACTTGCCCTACTCTGATCTTTTGGTTTGGGTACAAACTAAATTGATCTTTAAAGATGATGACCTGCAGACTTGTGAACTTTCATAAAACTGGGAATTAAGACAAATAGCTCTGTCTAACAATATAATTAAAATAAAATACTTAAGAAATAGTATAAAAGTGCTTCCACTTTTTCTCATAATTCACTGGGATTATTTTCTCATCATATTTTTCATACATTATGAGAAACACTAAAGAATGATAGCCTTGAAATATGATATGTAACTAGAGTACAATAACAGAAACCTAACAAAGTTAAATTTTAAGTAAACTCTCATTTTAAGTTTAATATGTTTAGTAACCATAAAAAGCAAGTAACAGCAAATATAATAATATATATTGTTTGCACATCTCTCTGTATATACACATACACATGTAATACATTAGATATAGTGGCAATGTAAATACCTTCAAGAAATATCATCACGTCTGGTCAAATAATTTCAGAATTATTTCTGAAGCCACTAATCACAACAATTTGTATAAAGCCATTAAACACAACAATTATCTAAAATATTTATATTGTAGTTGGTTCTAATATTGATAAGGTTTTAAGAGCTTTAAATAGAAGTTT
Organism: Piliocolobus tephrosceles; assembly: GCF_002776525.5. Classification (NCBI taxonomy): domain Eukaryota; kingdom Metazoa; phylum Chordata; class Mammalia; order Primates; family Cercopithecidae; genus Piliocolobus; species Piliocolobus tephrosceles. The sequence continues at coordinate 10,729,560 of NC_045436.1, read as the reverse complement.
TGTCAAAATGAACAATAATATTTTAACGTGTTCCAAAATTAAGGACTTACAAATTGACTCAGGCAGGATACCGGACACCCATTGATAAAATAAGATGTAAGTGTTATACACTATCATATAATAAACTAGAGTTGCATGCTACACTGCTTTAATGTGGAATCCCTGGGTTTATAATTCCATATCTATATATTTGTTTAGAATTGTAATGTTTACTCTATACATTATGTGCCCTCTACAATGTTCAAAAAATGAATAAAGAAGGAAAGATTAACAGTAACACAGAATGAAACCAATCCAAGCAGAGACTACTGTTATTGCAATAACAGAAACAGATTCTGTGTTGCTTAGCATTGTGTCGGTTTTATAATCCATTGGGATGTGATTTATGAAAGAGTGGCATGGAGAAGGCGAATATACAGATTATATTGCAGTATCTTAATTATGCAGTTTTTCAAAGAACAAACACTTCATATGCATAACAATCTTACCTTATCTGCTCTTGCAGGTTTGTTGTTTTTTGTATTTATGATTATGCTTTTAAAAATACATGCACATTTATTGTTGAAATTACAGTATTTGGCTATTCTTTCTAACACATATCACAGCAATTATTGTATGTGACACCTGGAAGCAAAATGGCATTCTAACTATTCTATCTAATTGGTGTATCATCCATTATTGATTTTGTATTCCATTTAGATGTAGCAATAGTTGACTTGAAATCTAGGAAATATAATGGAATTTATTACTATCAAAAGAATACAACAACTTGGAAAAAACTTAGACAAATAAAAGAAACAGAGTCTGCTGCCTCCCCAGTGACGATCGCTGCGATTGTGTTATAGCATGAACTGGATCATAAGAATTAATCCATGACAATGTTTGCTCCAAAAAACAGATGAAGACTCACCTACTTGTGATTCTCTTCCAATTTGGGTATTCACACTAGTACATGTTAAAATATCTAGAAAATATGATCATGAATTACTTGGATAAACTGAATACTATCTTTGTATAAATAACACAAAATATGTAATTGTTAATGGCACATTTTTATGCTAAGTAACTTCAATATAATTCAAGCCCAAAGTGGATTGATTAGATAGACCTAAGCTAACAAAAATGTGAGAATTTGAAAATAAATTTTACTGTGAAACTTACGTTTTATACTCAGATTAAATGTTATCTTTAAAGTGGAAAATGTTCTAAAACTGATTTTCCTTAGTTAACCACTTAAGATTCTTTAGTTTTTGCTTTTATTTTTGACCCACAAAATGATACTTAAGTGAGAAAGAAAAGTACTCATTTAAAAAAATTGTCTTCTGACTGTTACAACCACTGCAAAAGAAATAATGTTTACAGTTTCAAATATGTCTATACTTTTAAAATCTGTATTCGTATTTATATGTCTGGAAAAATAAGCTACCTTCACAGAAAACATTAATTATATATTTTTGGTATTTTCTACATGATTGAGACTATATGAAGACTCTCCTACAGCTTTTACCAACTCAGAGAATTCAAAGTGGTTCAGCCAACACACAGCACTTGGAGAAAATTTCCATTTCGTCAAAAGGAAACTTCCACCACGAAATAAAAATGTTCAATGGTGGGCCCAGCGCAGTGGCTCACGCCTGTAATCCCAGCACTCTGGGAGGCTGAGGCGGGCGGATCACAAGGTCAGGAGATCAAGACCATCCTGGCTAACACGGTGAAACCCCGTCTCTACTAAAAATACAAAAACTTAGCCGGGCGTGGTGGAGGCGCCTGTTGTACCAGCTACTCGGGGGGCTGAGGCAGGAGAATGGTGTGAATCCGGGAGGCAGAGCTTGCAGTGAGCTGAGATCCCGCCACTGCACTCCAGCCTGGGTGACAGAGCGAGACTCTGTCTCAAAAAAATAAAAATAAAAAAAAGTTCATATTGAGAAATGCTGCCACACTAATGTCAAATCTGTTAATGTTTTCCAGTAGTCATAATGCAGTTGTAATTATCAAGAATGAATACCTTGAGCTCTGGAGTCGGGCAAACCCAGAATGACATTCAACCTCTGCCACACCCCTGCTGTCATTTCGAGCAAATAATTTAACTCTGAGCTCAGCTTCATCTCATGTAAAATAGAGACAGAATGGTTTTAAGTCACAATAATTGTTTGGAAAGATAAAGACAACAATACCTATGAAGTAGTTAGAACAATGTCTGATATAAAATAAGTGGTGAATAGCTTTGTGGATATTGCAGCTGTCATAACCGTCTTAACTGCAGTCATCATCATCTCCATTCTCATCATCACCCTGCTGCGTAAGTCTCCAGCCGTTGGCTCACAACTTGCACTAATGCAATGAGGTACTGCTAAAACTGTATAATGACATACTGAAAAACTCTATCAATACTCTCTAATTTACAGATTGCTTCAGTGAGTTGTGTACATGTAGTTATAAGAAAGGGATAATGCAGCCACAATGGTCTAATAACATAAAGTTTTATTTTTCTCATTCAAGTTGACTTCCAATGAATTCCAGGCTGTTGTCACTACTCTGGATCCCTTTGTCTGCTTGTTTTCTCCTTTAGTGTGTAGTTGTTTTTCTCATGATTGCAATGTGGCTGTAGCCCTTCCCAGCCTCAATCTGTGTCACAGATAGAAAGAATAGGGAAGACCAAAGGTATAGAGACACAAAGAGGAAAATCCTGTAAGCCAATCCAGCCTGTCTCTGTCATCCGCTTGGCTGAGAGCATCGCCAGAGATTTCTGCTTACAACTTAACAGAGAAAGGTCGTGTGACCAGTCCAGCTATAATGAAGTCTTAGAGACTGACAATAGAGCTTTCAGCCTCTGCAAAGGAATGCCTTTCGAGAGGTAATCTAATGTCTGTAGCCACAGAAGAGAGCAAGAGAATAAGGGTAGGAGTAGTGCCATAGAAAATAGAAATCTTTCAGTCCATGGGTCTTCTTAATATCAGTATACAATTATTTCAGCTTCTAAAAGTATTTATCTGAACTGAAAGTGAACCACCTACTTTGACTGGGCAGGTAGTAAAGAACAGACTGAGGCAGGGATAGAGATTTTTGCCTTCAAAAAAACTGTAAAACAACAAAATATTTAACATTAATCAGAGTTCTACATGCTGCAGCTTGAAAACGTAAGTAGTCAAATAAGTAAGCTAGTCATCTGGAGACAGGGCTTCGCTATGGCCTAACTTTTGCTGAAATGGTTCATTTACCCCAATGTAGATACCCTAGTGAAACAGAACACCTAGAATTTTCTGAAGTTCTAGGAGTCCTGAAGTCAACCCTACCAAGCATACCATAATTTGGTCGGTGGGGCGGCGGGGGGAGATAAAGATAATAATATTTGAGACTGGTGGTGGATCAGATATTTCTATGAACACAAATAAAATGGTCCATGTAAAAATTCCCACAGCTGGAATAGTAAGTAAAACTATATGCAGCTCCTAGACAGCACAAGCATCCATTAGAGTGATGATATTGTAGGCTTGGTGAGCAGGAAGCAGTTAAGAAGACTCAGAAAAATTTGTCGTACTTCTCAGGGGAATCTGACTTCATTCCCCTCACAAGTTGGGTAGAGAGAATTTTGATGATTTAATTTCCATTACTACTAGCTGTTTTAGGCTTGAACACTTAAAAATTGATAATGAGATATTAAAAGAAGGCAGATAAGAATGGGGTAAAACAAGAGTAGGTGTGAGTGAATTTCTAGGAAAAGTTTGCTCAATATAAAGAAAGGTCTACCTGAATATATAATCTGTGATCTCTGTTTCCTCTGGACACATTTGTTTCTGGATGTGATATATCATAGAGCTGCATACCTCTTGTTACTAAGAGGGAAACTAGGCTGACATAAAATCCCATCTACCAAATGTGGTTAAGAGAAAAGAAAGTAAATTTTTATGATGCCATTAAACTCCAAATCTGGTCAACCATGAGGGTTCACTATCACTGAATTTCCCTTCATGTAGGACACATTTCTTTACTATTTAAGCGACCTAAGGTTTTATTAGTTTGTTTTTGTTATTTGCCTCCAAAGATACATAAAATAATACAACATGTTTGTGAAATATAAAGGAATATGATGAACAATAAAGACCAAACAGGTATTAAGTCAGGATTTAGGATTATTTTACAGGTTAAATTTTTAATAACTAAATTCCTTTTCTAAAATATTAATGGGGAAGATATAAACCATGGTTGTCTAGAACACTAGGTATTTATTTTTGTAGTTAATTTTTTTTTAGATAATTATAGACTTGCATGAAATTATAACATATAAAACAGAAATCCCATAGGCCCTTAACCCAGGTTCTCCTAATGGTTAACATCCAGCAAAACTACAGTATTATACTCACAACCATGATATTCATATTGATACAATACATTATTATTAAAATTTCCTCAGTTTTACCTGTACTCATTTGTGTTTGTGTGTATGGATTTCAATTTTATCTCATGTGTAGGTTCATGTATCCACTACCACAGTTAAGATACAGAACAGTTTCATCACCACAAGACTCTCCTGTTGCCTTTTTAATATCCACCTGTCTCAGGTACCATCCCCTCCCCTCCACCACACCCTAAATGCTGGCAACTGTTAATTAATTTTGGCTTTTCAAAACATCCTGTACATGAAATCAACCTGTATGTAACCTTTTGAGATTGTTTCTTTCTTTCAGATTTGCCCAAGTTGTCCCGTGTGTCTTTGTGTTTTTGTTTGTTTTAATTGCTGTGTAGTTATTCCATAAGATGGATGTACCATCTACAAGATGGTTTGTTTACCACTTATCCTCTACCTATTAAATGACATCTGTATTGTTTCCAATGTAGACTGTTATGATTAAAACTAAAATGTGTATTTTTGTTTAGGGTTTAGTATAATTTTTATTTCTATGAGACAAATGGCAACAGTACTCCCTTATTATTCTTTTAATGACCACAAGATATGAATGAAATTCCCCTTTTCATTCTTTATATTGATGATTTGTGTCTTCTCTATTTTTATTTGTGTCTGTCCTCCTAGAGCTTTGTCAATTTTATTGGCTTGTTAAAAATAACAAGATATTTGTTTTGTTTTCCTTGTTGTTATTTTAAAAATTTCATTGATTCCTGCCGTAGTGTTTACTTTTTTTTCCTTCTGCATGATTTTTGTTTTTGCACTTTTTTCTTTAGGATTTTAAGGGAGAGCATACATCACTGATTTGAACCTTTTCATCATTTCTATTGTAAGCATTTAATGCTATGAACCCAATACTTCCATAAACACATCACACATATTTTAAAATGTGGTAGTTTTAATTTAATTCATACACAAACACACACATATAATTTTCTTTTACGCCTTCTCTTAGACCCATGGGTTATTCACAAGCATATTATTTTGATTTCCTCATATTCAGATATTTTACTATAGTCTTTCTGTTACTTCATGGTCAGATAATGTTATCTGTGTGATTCCAGTTTTTAAAAATTTTCTGAAGTTTCTTGTATGTCCCAGGTGACAGTCTATATTGATGAATATTCCATGGATACTTGAAAAAGCAAAACCTTCATTCTTCTGTTGAGAGGAATGCTCTATGTAGGTCAGTTAGATCCTGTTGGTTGACTGTGTTGTTAATATATTCTAAATATTTGTAGATTTTCTGTCTAGTAGTTTTATCGGTTGCTGAGAGGAGAGTGTTGAAGTCTCAAACCATATTTGTGAATTCTTCTGTTTCTCCTTTCAGGTCTATCAGCGTTTGTTTCATATATTGGAGTTTTGTTGTTACATATGTACATATCTCAATATTTATGTCTTCCTGATGGGTTCATCCTTGAATCTTTATATAATGTTCCCCTTTTTCTCCAGTTATTTTTTTCTTTTACTAGCTTCCACTTACTTAAATAAAGATGTAACAACTCCTGCATTTTTAACTAATATTTGCAACACATTTTAAGTTTAAATCTTTCAACCTATATTTCACTGAATTTGAATTTGATGTGTTTCATGTAAATGGCACATAGTTGGGTTGGGTTAGGTTTTTTAATCTACTTTTTTTCTTTTTTTGAAACAGATTCTGGCTCTGTTGCCCAGGCTGGGGTGCAGTGGCACAATCTCGGCTCATTGCAATCTCTGCCTTCCCGCCCGGCTCAAGCGATTCCCCCGCCTCAGCCTCCCAGTAGCTGGGACTACAGGCACCCGCCATCACGCCCGGCTGATTTTGTTTTTGTACTTTCAGTAAAGATGGGATTTCATCGTGTTAACCAGGATGGTCTCCATCTCCTGACCTCGTGATCCACCTGCCTCGGCCTCCTAAAGTGCTGGAATTATAGGCGTGAGCCACCAAGCCCGGCCAATTTAATCTTTAAAAACTTACATTACCATGTCACTTTCTTGTTTAACACACTTGACCAGCTTGCAAAATTCTATTAATATTGAAACCAAATCCTTCATGACTTTTATTGTTTTGTATATTCAACCACTGCCAGCCTCCTTAACTCTACAAATTTAGTGCACTTTTTTCTTCCTCTTATGTTTCAAACAGGACAGCCTTATTTTTTTTTTAAATAAATTATGTTATATTACATTCTTACACATATCTTTTGGTCATAATTTTGTTCCTGTTAAATTTCAAACTCTTTTTTTAAAATATATATCTTCTTAATTTTTATCATTCGTTCTGAGAAAGTATTTCTTCTTTTGAAAAATCTCCTTGACTCCTTGATTTATGTCAGATCCTTTCACCTGACATCCTCATTAAAATATGTGTCTTTACCTCTGTACTGTAAAATTTTTCAATTCATATTTGTAGCCCCTGTTAGACTATTAATCCCATGAGTGCATAAGTTATAAATTTCTTTTCATTTTTCTCTAATGCTGGCATCTAGCAGTAAAGCACAGCACTTAACACATAGCAAATGCTCAATAAAGGCTTGTAAATAAATATATTTTTAAAAATTATCGACACTTCTCTTTGGAAATGGTGACTTTAGCACTTGACTCGTTGACTTTCTTATACAAGGTGTCAGGAAACTCAAGATCTCTGTGGCAACTTATTCTCTCTGCTCCTCAAACTATTATGCAAATATTTTTCCTGTTCTACTTCAGTTATATAATAATATTTTTATATCATGGACATTGATACCACCAAAATGTCAGTCACTAAACACTCTTTAAACATAACCTTCTGGCTGGGCATGGTGGCTCACACCTGTAATTCCAGCACTTTGGGAGGCTGAGGTGGGCGAATGACGATGTCAGGAGATCGAGACCATCCTGGACAACATGGTGAAACCTTGTCTCTACTAAAATGCAAAAAATTAGCTGGGCATGGTGGTGTGTACCTGTAATCCCAGCTACCTGGGGGGCTGAGGCAGGGGAATCATTGAACCTGGGAGGTGGAGGTTGCAGATCAACCTCCACTGCACTCCAGCCTGGGTGACAGAGCAAGACTCCATTTCAAAAAAAAAACCCCTTCTGTTTATATTTCTTCTTCAATTATTTCTACTACCCTGTACTTGACATGAATGGTACTACAATCTGATGACTATATTTTGACTCTCTACTACTCCAACACCACACTACAGATTATTTCTAAAATACTTCAGAATGTATCTTAGGAAAAAATTAATGTAACTGCCGGTGTCCTCTGTGAGTACTGCCAGGTATCTGATCGGAAACGGGGAGCACCACACCTCACACAGGGCCTTGACACTGGCCAGACATTGCCCAGACATTGCCCATTCCTAAGGAAATGATTTTTTGATTCTTTACCTGGTAAAGATTAACCCCAAATCCAGGTGAATGATTTAGAATGTTTTCCACTGAAATGCTAGAATTATGTGTGAGGTAGAGATAATAAACAAATAGGAAATAGGAACAATTCAAGGTTGGTTAGTTCAGCTGCTTAGCAACATCTTCAAGGAACTGAGCCTTTTCTATGCTGGCATCCCCACCTCTTGGTATTACCTTCCCTCATCATGGTCATGAGATGACCATGGCAATAATAACGCTGTGTGAACACAGGATGATAACCAGAGAAAAGAGGTGTTTTCCTCCAGCAACTGTCTGCATTATCAGAGAAAACCTTTCCTAGAAGCTGACTAAGAAGCTCTCTCTCGGGTTCCAGTGGGCATAATTAGGCACCATGGGCATCCTCTTACTAATCACTAGCAAGGAGATTGAGACCACAGGAGTCTGTCACATCGGCACTCCCCAACATTTTTGGCACGGGGGACCAATTTCATGGAAGACAATTTTTTTTCCAGGGATGAGGGGTGGCGGGATGATTTGGGGTTGAAACTGTTCAGGTATTAGATTCTCATAAGGAGCGTGCAGCCTACATCCCCTGAATGCGCAGTTCAGGACAAGGTTTGTGCTCCTGTGAGAACCTACTGAGGCTGCTGATCTGATCCGAGGCCACACACAGGCGGAAATGCTCGCCCATCACTCACCTCCTGCTGTGTAGCCGGGTTCCTAACCGGCGGCAGACTGGTACTAGTCTGTGACCCGGGGTTGAGGACCTCTGTGTTAGACACAAGATTATTTATTTTGGCATGAAGTGGTTAAAAACTTTCCGTAAATAAAATATAAGGATGAGCAACCAACAGCGGGAAAGTAGCGTCGCAGAAGTCAAGGAAGCAGCAGTTTGAAGAGGGAGAACTTAATTAAATACATTGATTATGATTCAAAGTGAGATATAGAAATAAAAACACACTAATAATTTGAAGGTCATTTCTAACTCCTGCCAAACAATTTTTGTAGAGTGACAGGAGTACACAAACTTGAAAGGAAATATTTATAATATCTCAAAACAACCCATCTTATGAATGGTATTTCCTAAGGCTGACCCTCCTTAACTCCAAGATTCTCTGCTTTAAGTCTTAGGAGGGGGAAAATAAATAGAAAATGGAAATTGGAATATCCAAGGGGTTAAAATGACAGTGAATAAAATGATAGGTAGATTAAAGGTAGGCTGTTTCATTCAATATTCTTGTTGGAGTTCAGGAAAATAATATAAAAATAATCCTTTGAAGATAAACCTTAGAAATAATGGTTGTTTCTGCTTTGGATGGGAATGCAACTTATATGGCATCCTGTGGAATTTATTAATGTCCCCCATTTTTTTTTTTAATTGTACTTTAAGTTCTAGGGTACATGTGCATAACGTGCAGGTTTGTTACATATGTATACTTGTGCCATGTTGGTGTGCTGCACCCATCAACTCGTCAGCACCCATCAATTCATCATTTATATCAGGTATAACTCCCCAATGCAATCCCTCCCCCCTCCCCATGATAGGCCCCAGTGTGTGATGTTCCCCTTCCCGAGTCCAAGTGATCTCATTGTTCAGTTCCCACCTATGAGTGAGAACATGCGGTGTTTGGTTTTCTCTTCTTGTGATAGTTTGCTAAGAATGATGGTTTCCAGCTGCATCCATGTCCCTACAAAGGACGCAAACTCATCCTTTTTTATGGCTGCATAGTATTCCATGATGTATATGTGCCATATTTTCTTAATCCAGTCTGTCACAGATGGACATTTGGGTTGATTCCAAGTCTTTGCTATTGTGAATAGTGCCGCAATAAACATACGTGTGCATGTGTCTTTGTAGTAGAATAATTTATAATCCTTTGGGTATATACCCAGTAGTGGGATAGCTGGGTCATACGGTACATCTAGTACTAGATCCTTGAGGAATTGCCATACTGTTTTCCATAATGGTTGAACTAGTTTACAATCCCACCAACAGTGTAAAAGTGTTCCTATTTCTCCATATCCTCTCCAACACCTGTTGTTTCCTGATTTTTTAATGATTGCTGTTCTAACTGCTGTGAGATGGTATCTCATTGTGGTTTTGATTTGCATTTCTCTGATGGCCAGTGATGATGAGCATTTTTTCATGTGTCTGTTGGCTGTATGAATGTCTTCTTTTGAGAAATGTCTGTTCATATCCTTTCCCCACTTTTGGATGGGGTTGTTTGTTTTTTTCTTGTATATTTGTTTGAGTTCTTTGTAGATTCTGGAAATGAGCCCTTTGTCAGATGAGTAGATTGCAAAAATTTTCTCCCATTCTGTAGGTTGCCTGTTCACTCTAATGGTAGTTTCTTTTGCTGTGCAGAAGCTCTTTAGTTTCATTAGATACCATTTGTCAATTTTGGCTTTTGCTGCCATTGCTTTTGGTGTTTTAGACATGAAGTCCTTGCCCATGCCTATGTCCTGAATGGTACTACCTAGATTTTCTTCTAGGGTTTTTATGGTAATAGGTCTAACATTTAAGTCTCTAATCCATCTTGAATTAATCTTCGTATAAGGAGTAAGGAAAGGATCCAGTTTCAGCTTTCTACTTATGGCTAGCCAATTTTCCCAGTACCATTTATTAAATAGGGAATCCTTTCCCCATTTCTTGTTTTTGTCAGGTTTGTCAAAGATCAGATGGCTGTAGATGTGTGGTATTATTTCTGAGGACTCTGTTCTGTTCCATTGGTCTATATCTCTGTTTTGGTACCAGTACCATGCTGTTTTGGTTACTGTAGCCTTGTAGTATAGTTTGAAGTCAGGTAGCATGACGCCTTCAGCTTTGTCCTTTTGACTTAGGATTGTCTTGGCAATGCAGGCTCTTTTTTGGTTCCATATGAACTTTAAAGCAGTTTTTTCCAATTCTGTGAAGAAACTCATTGGTAGCTTGATAGGGATGGCATTGAATATATAAATTACCTTGGGCAGTATGGCCATTTTCACGATATTGATTCTTCCTATCCATCAGCATGGTATGTTCTTCCATTTGTTTGTGTCCTCTTTGATTTCACTGAGCAGTGGTTTGTAGTTCTCCTTGAAGAGGTCCTTTACATCCCTTGTAAGTTGGATTCCTAGGTATTTTATTCTCTTTGAAGCAATTGTGAATGGAAGTTCATTCCTGATTTGGCTCTCTGCTTGTCTGTTACTGGTGTATAAGAATGCTTGTGATTTTTGCACATTAATTTTGTATCCTGAGACTTTGCTGAAGTTGCTTATCAGCTTAAGGAGATTTTGGGCTGAGACGATGGGGTTTTCTAAATATACAATCATGTCATCTGCAAACAGGGACAATTTGACTTCTTCTTTTCCTAACTGAATACCCTTGATTTCTTTCTCTTGCCTGATTGCCCTAGCCAGAACTTCCAACACTATGTTGAATAGGAGTGGTGAGAGAGGGCATCCCTGTCTTGTGCCAGTTTTCAAAGGGAATTTTTCCAGTTTTTGCCCATTCAGTATGATATTAGCTGTGGGTTTGTCATAAATAGCTCTTATTATTTTGAAGTACGTTCCCTCAATACCGAATTTATTGAGCGTTTTAGGCGTGAAGGGCTGTTGAATTTTGTCAAATGCCTTTTCTGCATCTATTGAGATAATCATGTGGTTCTTGTCTTTGGTTCTGTTTATATGCTGGATTACGTTGATTGATTTGCTAATGTTGAGCCAGCCTTGCATCCCAGGGATGAAGCCCACTTGATCATGGTGGATAAGCTTTTTGATTTGCTGCTGAATCCAGTTTGCCAGTATTTTATTGAGGATTTTTGCATCGATGTTCATCAGGGATATTGGTCTAAAATTCTCTTTTTTTGTTGTGTCTCTGCCAGGCTTTGGTATCAGGATGATGTTGGCCTCATGAAATGAGTTAGGGAGGATTCCCTCTTTTTCTATTGATTGGAATAGTTTCAGAAGGAATGGTACCAGCTCCTCCTTGTACCTCTGGTAGAATTCAGCTGTGAATCCATCTGGTCCTGGACTTTTTTTGGTGAGTAGGCTATTAATTGTTGCCTCAATTTCGGAGCCTGCTATTGGTCTATTCAAGGATTCAACTTCTTCCTGGTTTAGTCTTGGGAGAGTGTAAGTGTCCAGGAAATTATCCATTTCTTGTAGATTTTCTAGTTGATTTGCGTAGAGGTGTTTATAGTATTCTCTGATGGTAGTTTGTATTTCTGTGGGGTTGGTGGTGATATCCCCTTTATCACTTTTTATTGCGTCTATTTGATTCCTCTCTCTTTTCTTCTTTATTAGTCTTGCTAGCGGTCTGTCAATTTTGTTGATCTTTTCAAAAAACCAACTCCTGGATTCATTGATTTTTTGGAGGGTTTTTTGTGTCTCTATCTCCTTCAGTTCTGCTCTGATCTTAGTTATTTCTTGCCTTCTGCTAGCTTTTGAGTGTGTTTGCTCTTGCCTCTCTAGTTCTTTTAATTGTGATGTTAGAGTGTCAATTTTAGATCTTTCCTGCTTTCTCTTGTGGGCATTTAGTGCTATAAATTTCCCTCTACACACTGCTTTAAATGTGTCCCAGAGATTCTGGTATGTTGTATCTTTGTTCTCATTGGTTTCAAAGAACATCTTTATTTCTGCTTTCATTTCGTTATGTACCCAGTAGTCACTCAGGAGCAGGTTGTTCAGTTTCCATGTAGTTGAGCGGTTTTGATTGAGTTTCTTAGTCCTGAGTTCTAGTTTGATTGCACTGTGGTCTGAGAGACAGTTTGTTATAATTTCTGTTCTTTTACATTTGCTGAGGAGTGCTTTACTTCCAATTATGTGGTCAATTTTGGAATAAGTGCGATGTGGTGCTGAGAAGAATGTATATTCTGTTGATTTGGGGTGGAGAGTTCTATAGATGTCTATTAGGTCCGCTTGGTGCAGAGATGAGTTCAATTCCTGGATATCCTTGTTAACTTTCTGTCTCGTTGATCTGTCTAATGTTGACAGTGGAGTGTTGAAGTCTCCCATTATTATTGTATGGGAGTCTAAGTCTGTTTGTAAGTCTCTAAGGACTTGCTTTATGAATCTGCGTGCTCCTGTATTGGGTGCATATATATTTAGGATAGTTAGCTCTTCCTGTTGAATTGATCCCTTTACCATTATGTAATGGCCTTCTTTGTGTCTTTTGATCTTTGATGGCTTAAAGTCTGTTTTATCAGAGACTAGGATTGCAACCCCTGCTTTTCTTTGTTCTCCATTTGCTTGGTAGATCTTCCTCCATCCCTTTATTTTGAACCTATGTATGTCTCTGCATGTGAGATGGGTCTCCTGAAGACAGCAGACTGATGGGTCTTTACTCTTTATCCAGTTTGCCAGTCTGTGTCTTTTAATTGGAGCATTTAGTCCATTAACATTTAAGGTTAATATTGTTATGTGTGAACTTGATCCTGTCATTATGATATTAACTTGTTATTTTGCTCATTAGTTGATGCAGTTTCTTCCTAGCCTCAATGGTCTTTACATTTTGGCATGTTTTTGCAATGGCTGGTACCGGTTGTTCCTTTCCATGTTTAGGGCTTCCTTCAGGGTCTCTTGTAAGGCAGGCCTGGTGGTGACAAAATCTCTAAGCATTTGCTTATCTGTAAAGGATTTTATTTCTCCTTCACTTATGAAACTTAGTTTGGCTGGATATGAAATTCTGGGTTTAAAATTCTTTTCTTTAAGAACGTTGAATATTGGCCCCCACTCTCTTCTGGCTTGTAGAGTTTCTGCCGAGAGGTCTGCTGTCAGTCTGATGGGCTTCCCTTTGTGGGTAATCCAACCTTTCTCTCTGGCTGCCCTTAAGATTTTTTCCTTCATTTCACCTTTGGTGAATCTGGCAATTATGTGTCTTGGAGTTGCTCTTCTGGAGGAGTATCTTTGTGGTGTTCTCTGTATTTCCTGAATTTGAATGTTGGCCTGCCCTACTAGGTTGGGGAAGTTCTCCTGGATGATATCCTGAAGAGTGTTTTCCAACTTGTTTCCATTCTCCCCCTCACTTTCAGGCACCCCAATCAGACGTAGATTTGGTCTTTTTACATAATCCCATACTTCTTGCAGGCTTTGTTCATTTCTTTTTCTTCTTTTTTCTTTTGTTTCTCTTCTCGCTTCATTTCATTCATTTGATCCTCCATCGCTGATACTCTTTCTTCCAGTTGATAGAGTCGGTTACTGAAGCTTGTGCATTTGTCACGTATTTCTCGTGTCATGGTTTTCATCTCTGTCATTTCGTTTATGACCTTCTCTGCATTAATTAGTCTAGCTGTCAATTCTTCCACTCTTTTTTCAAGATTTTTAGTTTCTTTGCGCTGGGTATGTAATTCCTCCTTTAGCTCTGAGAAGTTTGATGGACTGAAGCCTTCTTCTCTCATTTCGTCAAAGTCATTCTCTGACCAGCTTTGATCCGTTGCTGGCGATGAGCTGCGCTCCTTTGCAGGGGGAGATGCGCTCTTATTTTTTGAATTTCCAGCTTTTCTGCCCTGCTTCTTCCCCATCTTCGTGGTTTTATCTGCCTCTGGTCTTTGTTGATGGTGACATACTGATGGGGTTTTGGTATAGGTGTTCTTCCTGTTTGATAGTTTTCCTTCTAATAGTCAGGACCTTCAGCTGTAGGTCTGTTGGAGATTGCTTGAGGTCCACTCCAGACCCTGTTTGCCTGGGTATCAGCAGCAGTGGTTGCAGAAGATAGAATATTGCTGAACAGCGAGTGTACCTGTCTGATTCTTACTTTGGAAGCTTCCTCTCAGGGGTGTACTCCACCCTGTGAGGTGTGGGGTGTCAGACTGCCCCTAGTGGGGGATGTCTCCCAGTTAGGCTACTCAGGGGTCAGGGACCCACTTGAGCAGGCAGTCTGTCCTTTCTCAGATCTCAACCTCCGTGTTGGGAGATCCACTGCTCTCTTCAAAGCTGTCAGACAGAGTCGTTCGCGTCTGCACAGGCCTCTGCTGCTTCCCCTGTTATTTTTTAGCTGTGCCCTGTCCCCAGAGGCGGAGTCTACAGAGACAGGCAGGTTTCCTTGAGCTGCTGTGAGCTCCACCCAGTTCGAGCTTCCCAGCAGCTTTATTTACCTACTTAAGCCTCAGCAATGGCGGGCACCCCTCCCCCAGCCTCGATGCTGCCTTGCGGTTAGATCATTGCCGACTGCTGTGTTAGCAATGAGGGAGGCTCCGTGGGCATGGGACCCTCCCGGCCAGGTGTGAGGTATATTCTCCTGATGTGCCCGTTTGCTTACAGTGCAGTATTGGGGTGGGAGTTACCCGATTTTCCAGGTGTTGTGTGTCTCAGTTCCCCTGGCTAGGAAAAGGGATTCCCTTCCCCCTTGCGCTTCCCAGGTGAGGCGATGCCTCGCCCTGCTTCAGCTCTCGCTGGTCCGGCTGCAGCAGCTGACCAGCACCAATTGTCTGGCACTCCCTAGTGAGATGACCCCAGTACCTCAGTTGAAAATGCAGAAATCACTGGTCTTCTGTGTTGCTCGTGCTGGGAGTTGTAGACTGGAGCTATTCCTATTCGGCCATCTTGCTCTGCCCCCCCAGTGTCTCCCATTTATCCTAAAAGACAGATTCTTCTTTTACAGGATGACAGATGAATTCCCTTGAGGTTATTCCTCACTTTCTGCATGGTGATATACAGAGAATAGGTGAAGAGTTGATGACAGGGTAGGAGTTATTTCTAGGGAAGGTCTAGTGTTGATCACTGTATTAGAAAAAGAGTAATTTAAGAAATGTTGTAAATATTCGTAATATCACATTAGCACATACAATAATTGTCAGCTCTGTAACCAGGCGTGCTGTTATCTCTCTTTCTAGGATAGCTTATATGTCCTAAAATGCTCTGATACACTGCAGGGTTACTAACACTGTCTTTAATGCAGCATTTTTCTTTGAAGGACTGAAACCTAGTAGTCTCTCCAGGGCATCATAAATCTTAGTTTTCATTTAGAATATAGAAACCATAAAGAACATAAAACAATATTTAAGCCTCAGAGAAGGCCAATTTCCAATACAAAATGGGATTGTTATGAGAGTAAAGGAATGAGCAGATGAGAATAGGAACACTGCAATTTACACAAGGCTGCCAGAAACAAAATAAAGGAGGCACAGGAGCCCTGGGGACTCTACATGATAGAGCAGTGACCAGAAAACTGAAATGGCCCACATGGGCTATTCATTTTTTCAGCTGTCTGTACCAAAGGCTGTAGAATATCAAGATTTCAGTGATATTGCTAAAGACAGATGCTCAAATGATTTTAAATTATACATATTGAAACTTGGTATGAATTAAGTTAAGAAGTCATCATTTGAGGTAAATATGCAATAGAAATAATATGATTTGACAAAGCTTTGAGGTAAAATAATTGCATGGAATTAAGTCACAATACATTATGATTTTCTAATTATATACAACATCTTTAAACTTTCAAAGCCATTAAAGCATAGCAGGAATTTAATGAGATATCTAATTTTGTATACATCTATTGTATGATTCATTTTCTAAAAGTTCTTGTGAGTCAAAATGTGGGCAGGGAACTTTCAGACTGTTTATCTCCCAATAATATGTTATTGTTCTATTTCTATATATTCCTTGGGATTTGCAAAAATAACAAAGGTAAATTCTCTTACAAAAATCAAAGCGCGTCTTCATTAATCCATTTAAAAGGAGGATATATTTGACTAGCCCAATATATCAACATACTTGATTGTATGTTATTTATAGTTAAAATAAAAATAATATTAAGTAATAATTGACTTAATCACCAAAATCACAGGTAATCAGAATTAACATTTAACAAGCACATGAGATATATGAGACACTTCTGAATGTTTTAGATGTTATCACCCATTTCATCTTCATGATAACTTTATGAAGTGCTGACAATATTTTCAAGTAACTTTGTAAATTTGTTAACTAGAACACCGTTTATATCACTGAGTACATTGAGGAGCTTGAGCTTGACACTAGGTAGTCTGACTTCAACATCTGCTTGTAAATTGTTTTGACTCACAGAACAGCAAGTTGTTAATATTTTTGTCTAAAATAATTTTGCAGATAATGCTGTCATAGTGTATTGAAATGATGTAAAAGCACTAATACGATAACATTTAAGGATTTTCCAGGAAAACATAATCTCTTTCATTCTTCTCATTGTGTTTGTTCTCAATCCATTAATAAATGACTAAATCCCTTTGCTTAAAATAATACAGTAAAATAAAAATGCTCATGGATAGGAAAATACTTCATGTTGCAATTAATCACCTGTTCTCTTGTATAGAGTTCCTAAAATGTGGGCAAAAAGAGCCCTGGTATCAACATTACCAAATGTGCAAATTATGTAAACATTTCTAGATAGATCCCATTTCTGCTAAGGGAGACCGAAAATGGGTACTAAAGAAGTTTTCAGGTAATGTATGTGTACAGTAAAGTGTTAAACCTTGGCTCTCATAATAATTAATTATATATTCCTAAAAGTAAGGCGTGAGTGAGCTTGAATATACTGGATAGTTTAAACTGTTGAGTTGTAATGCCACTAAAGATGAAAGACTGAAAATACAAAGCAAAAGTCATAGATTCCTGTAAACATTAAAATGCTACTGAGAGAGGCCACTGATTAAGGATGATTTCAAATCATTATTTTTTTTGTCAGAAGTAAATGTTTTTAAAATATTGCAAAAGATTACCAACTATTTAATGTATTGAAAAATGTTGACTATTTGTTTTTAGGTTGTCCTTTATAAAAACAAATAGTCAAATTATATTAAAATATTTGGAAATTAATATTAATTGACTGTTATGAATCAAATGTCACTAAAATACATTGTAATAAGACATTTATGTTGCTTTTACAGAATCATGCTGTGTGTTGCTTTAAATATCTACATAATTGACTACCATTTTAAGGTCTTTGAAATATATACAATTTCCTATTATAAATTATTGTTGAAAAGGGAATTGCTTTGTATTTTGAGAATTTTCAAAAGCAAAACCAAGACCTATGCATATGTCAATTGCCCAACATTAAAATATTAAAATAAAAATTTACAAAACACTTTTGTTTACAAAAGTATACAAATGCGTGGGAAGGAGGTAAAGAGAAGTTAAAGGAAAGACAACAGATTGTAAAATTCCCATCTTACACAAATGCTCAAATTTGAGCTGGAATACAACCCATGCAATCTGCAGGGTGTCAGTAAGAAACAGAGCAGCAGATGAGTAGGAATTGACATCTGTGGCTTGGGAAAAAAATTGGCAAGGAGAGCAAAAAACAAGTAGTTAAAGAGCTCTAAATGGCCATAAAAATACAGTCTTCTGAAAAACGTAGGACAGCTTAAATTCTTATTTTTATTATCTTCCCCTATTAAGTAATACATGTTTAGGAAGATAGTCATAAGTAAGAAACAAAATAGTCATTCTAAGAAGAAATAGGCATGTTGTATAGGGTAGAAATACAAGGGATTATTTCATTATATGGAGTAGATTACTAATAATATTTAATGTACATCAGCAATACTTTGCAAAACACATTTCAGGTTCCATCAATGACATTGTAACAAAGCTCGTAGGATTGTACTGTTCAGGAACTTTGTAAGGTTTATATAATTTTCCCCTTTGGAAAACCAAAGCTGGGACAAGAGTGATGCATATTGTTTTCTATTTTCTATGAGTTACAATAACAAATGAATTATCAAGATGAACTAGAGAGTAAAGATATTAAGTCAATACAGGGCCCATGATTCTAATACAAGTTTCTATCTTTAATTAAAATAAAATAGACAATGCACAAATCCATTATCAGAAATCAAATAGTCATATTGTCATATTAAATACCTTATAACCAAATGCTTGAGAACACATGCATTTGATGGTAAAGACATAAACAAAAAATACCAATTAATAAAACAAAACACTTTTCTGTTGTGGTATTAAATTAGTACTTTTCATTATTTATGATTTATACGGCTAATTTATAAATAGAGCTAACCTCATGATTAAACTACCCATAATAACAGACCTTTAGATATAATGTGTATTTTTAATTGGATTCCATTTTTTTAAATAAGATAATAAAGTTCTTATTTTTTTCCTCCTGCTTGTGGGGTGGGAGAAATGGAAGGAAATTATTAAAGGGGAGTATTGTGTTCTCAGTCCAGTATATGGTCAGTTGTGCACATGATAAATTTTATCCCCTTTGATTTTGTGTTTTTTCTGATAGTAGAGACAGGCAGACTAAAAAAATTTGCTTTTCACTATTCTTGCTATAACCTGACTACACGTCTTACTTGTTGATAATTTTGAGCTAATTTATCGTGTTTTGATTGAATATTATGATACTACATACAAAAAAGCAAACTAAAACATCACAAAATCATACTCAATTCTTCAAATTTCCATAATTAGAACATCTTAATAAGACAAGTTGCAACCATCAGAGTACCACAGTTGAAATACCAATATTTCTAAAATACCGTGTTCTCAAAACATTTAGCATGAGTAATAGATGTTAAATTTTGGTTATAGTTGAAATTTGGATCTAAACCATTTTAACATATTTGCTATTTTTTCATAATAAATGCAATCCATGGCTACAAAGTGAAGCAAAGCATTGTAGATGTCTTCTCTTCTATCCCATTCTCTACTAAGTCCCTTAGTAACAGTCGATTCAATGGCCTATGCTGATTTACCTGTAAGCCTGGCTACAGAAAATGTTCATTAGTTCAGTTAACTTATCATTTGGCTACCTTCTGCATTCTCTAAGATGCACCTAGAGATCGTTTGTGGATCCAGAAAACATTGGCTGCCCTAATTTGTACTGAGCGACTCAGATGGTTATGACAGCAGTAGGATAGCACTGTCACCGTGGCCTTTGGCTATATTTCTATGGCCATTTTAATTCTTCACAGTTTGCTTCCCAGTGACTGACATTCTTCTCTTGGGATGTTTCTTATTGACATCCAAATAAAATACTCTTGAAGCAATGGATTGGTTTTTATAGATTAATGCAAAGTTGTTTCAAGAAACCTGATTACAGGCTGCTTCTTGATATATATAAGGGTTTTGGATTCTACTAAACATCTTACCTAAATATGTTTTACAAATAGTAAAGAGGAGGCTATATATATACATATATATATATATGTGTGTGTATATATATGTGTGTGTGTGTGTGTGTGTGTGTGTGTATGTGTGTATTTTATTTGAGATGGAGTCTCGCTCTGTGGCCCAGGCTGGAGTGCAGTGGCATGATCTCCACTCACTGCAAGCTCCGCCTCCCGGGTTCACGCCATTCTCCTGCCTCAGCCTCCCAAGTAGCTGGGACTACAGGTGCCCGCCACCACGCCCGGCTAATTTTTTGTATTTTTAGTAGAGACAGGGTTTCACCGTGTTAGCCAGGATGGTCTCGATCTCATGACCTCTTGATCCACCCGCCTCGGCCTTCCAAAGTGCTGGGATTACAGGCGTGAGCCACGGCGCCAGGCCAATATATTTTTGAAATAATAATGAGTCCTGGCGGGTCATGGTGGCTCACGCCTGTAATCCCAGCATTTTGGGAGGCCCAGGTGGGTGGATCACAAGGTCAAGAGATTGAGATCCTCCTGGCCAACATGGTGAAACCCCGTCTCAACTAAAAATAAAAATTAGCCAGGCATGGTGATGCGCACCCGTAATCCCAGCTTCTTGGGAGTCTGAGACAGAAGAATCGCTTGAACCCGGGAGGCGGAATTTGCAGTGAGCCGAGATCCGGCCACTGCACTCCAGCATGGGACAGAGCAAGACTCCGTCTCAAATATAAATAAATAAATAAATAAATAAATAAATAAATATAAATAAATAAAATAGAATAATAATAGTAATAAGGAGTGCTATGTGTGGCATATAGTTGACTATCAACAAGTATTTCTTGATTGACTGCATGAACTAATGAATAAATTGACCTCCCTTATTTTAATAGTAATTGTTACTGCTGATATCCAAGTTTGAATTGAACTTGTTTCGTTCAGTTTTAATTCATATTTTTCATAATCTGATATAACTTGCCTCAAAGCATGTCTTTTACCTATTGGGGTTATAGTTTCTGCTTAGCGAGGCTCTACACTATTTCAGGCATTTAGCAAATATTTATTGAGCGCTGCTATGTGACAGTGTATAAAATCAAGTTATTTGATAGCAGACCTAGAAAAGCTATATGCTCACCTGTAGTGCTGACTGTATCTAATACTGATTCTTGACAAAATAAGGATGAGTCAGCTAACTAATAATTTATAATGTGTTGTTTAAAGTTTACCCTTCCCTAATGACCTTGTTTGTTGTTGGCTTTTAGCTGCTGTAATCTGTTAGACAGGCTTGACTCCCTGACTTGAGAGACATGAAAGACCCCATTGAAAACTTTTGTGGGAGTTCTACAAACAAGATTTCTCATATGTATTATATGATCATGCTCCAGACAAAGCATACACTTTAGGATGCCGTTTCTGTAAGTCTCTCAAAGCCCTAATACTTGCTGGTGTTTTCTTTCTCCTGCAGTTAACATCCTGTTTTCCTTTAATAAAGTTATATGGAAATTCATGGTGGCGTTTCATCAGTGTTTTTAATTAACTAAACTGCGTCATCTTTGTAGCCAATTATGGAATGAATTGATGGAAATTCAATATTCTACGAAGGCAGGTATTGTACTCTTTTGGAACGTGCAGGGTTCTCTTTCTACCTCATTCTACCCTCTCTGAAGATAATCTTGGTTTTTCTCCCACACCTTTATCTACCAAGCATATGTTACTTTCAATGGAGAGGTAATAAAATAAACCTAGTTCTATTTTCTCTGTATTTTATCATAAACATTTCAGTCTTGTATAATTAGTAGTTTTATAAGAACTTTTAGAAAGTTGAAATTTTTGCCAGCATAGGAAGATAACTTATGAAAAAGAACTTAGAAAAGACCAGTAAAGATGGCTCTGACCTTATGCAAATCATACTCTAAGCATATTTTGCCTAAAAGAAAAATGTATAATGATTTCATGTAGGAAGGCACCAGTTTTATGAACAAACTGGAAACAATTTTGTGCTAGAATATGGGTATTTACAGTATTATTTGATGACTGTAATTGGAGATCATGATTGATAGTTGGGAAATTCGTATTTATCTAAAAAAACTAGGACTCTGAGGACCCCAAATCTTCTCTGACTTATTGCAAATTATACTTTCCACAATAAACTGTTCAAATTAAAGAACACAGTTCATAATTTTTAAATATTATTTTTATTTATATTAGAGTAATAGAGGTGTATATTTTTTAAAGCAATAGTGCTGAATGTTGCAAAAATGGAGAATTCCTTTGGTATAAATGTGTCATTCTAAATAGAAATGGTTATATATATGTTTTTGGAATAACTAATTTTAAATATTATTAAATAATTCTTTCTTTTTTTTTGCTAGAAAAAGGTTTAAAATCTTCACTGGTTCCTTTTTGCTACCAAACCAATAAGTGGATGGATTTTTAACATTAATTTAGCAGTCAGTAGTTACTCTCATTATGATAATATTCAATGATGAATCAAAATACATTATTATGATGACTCTTTTTATAAAACTAAACTGTAATATAGGGGGAGGCTGTTATAATATGAAAGCTTGCTCTCTCATGTACCTGGGGGAGGATACAGGCTGTAGGCTGAGACCTCAGCTAGGTCTGCTAGTTGGAATGGCTTCATAGGACCTCTTCATGTATGCTCATGTCTCCCTCCCAGCATAATGGCTGCATTCCAGAGAAAGCATCTCAAAAGGAACAAAGCAGAAGTTCATAAAGTTTTTATACTGGGATTTAAGAGACAAATAGCTTTACTCTTGGCATGTGCTACTGAGAGAAGCAGACACAATAATTTTATGAAGGTCAAGAGGAATGGACTCTTCTAGTCAATAATAAAAGTATTGACATCACATTACAAGAACAGCATGCGAGAATGAATACACTGTAATGACCCTATTCAGAAAGAGCAATTAACTATATATTGCAATGACTACCTTGTGTTAAACTCCTTGACTCTATATTTTTCTATTTCCTGGTTACATATAAATATATAGTTTCCCAGCAATTTCTATGGTTTGAATGTTTTTGTCCCATGCAAAATTCATGTTGAAACTTAATCACCAGTGCAACAGCGTTGGGAGATGTGGCATTTTGAAATGATTGAACCATGAGGGCACCCACATCATGAATAGGATTAGGTCACCTAATCAAAGGACTTGACAGAGGGAGATTGTCCCTTGTTGCCATTTTACCTTCTGCCATGTGAGAACAGTGTTCCTCCACCTCCATTCTGGATGATACTCAAGGTGCCATCTTGGAAGTAGAGACTGGATCCTCATTAGAAAACAAACCTGCTGGCAAGATGATCCTGAACTTCCCCACCTCTAAAATGGTGAGAAATAAATTTCTTTTCTTTATGAATTACCCAGACACTGGTATTGTGCTATAGCAGCACAAACAAAGACAGCAATGTAGAAAATTCTAATCATTAAAATAGCAACCTTAACCACCATGCCCGAGACAATAAATGTAAAAGACCCATATTAAAATATGCTACCAACTAAGTTCAGGACTATTTAAACATTAGAAAAAGCTGATCATCAAAGTTCCTGTGTAAGGATGGCGGGACAGCAGGAAGGTCACAGTCAAATAAAAAATAGGTGAATGGCCTAAAGTTTTTAATAGAATGGATCAAGGCTTCCAAAATGTTGGTGTATAATGGCATCCAACAAACAATTTGGTGTCTAGAAAAACCATTTATATGTGAGAACAGAAAAAAAAAAAGAAGTTGAATGCTGATATTGAAGTGTGTTCTGGTTTTAAGTGCTCTGTTTTTAAGAGAGATCTCACAGTGTAAGTTACACAGTCATTGCTGAAGATACTCAATTTCTTCAAAAAAACTATAAATATCCATTTGGACAGGGTTAGAGGAAACATACGTATTCCAAAAGTAGGGTGGAACATACATGATGATTGTCCAATAGTCAAATATGTTGATTTTACTTTTATTGCATTTTCTTTTTAGCCTCATCTTTCTGTTGCTCAAAGTTTTTCTTAAATTCTTAAGTTAAAGTTAAGTTATCCAGAATATAAACTTCTCATTAGATAGTTTTTCCTCTCTCTCTTTCTGTGTATTTGTGTGTGTGCATGTGTATGTGTATGTGTGTGTGGTTGTAGAATCTTTCATGGATCTCAGACTTATAAATACTGCTGTCCGTTCAGCATCTCAATTTAGATTTCTGATAGTCATCTATGAGTTTGTAATATAAAAAAGTAAAATTTTTCTCTTGCACGTTTTCATGTCTCAGTTAATGATATACCTTCTACTCATTAGTTGCAACACAGAACCTTCGAGTCGTCTTTGTTTTCTTCCAAGAAACCCCATCCATATACATTATCAAGTACTGTGGATTCATCCTCATACATAGATTCCAAATCTAACTATTAACCAATATGTGCACTGTTACCATCCATCAATGCTAGCTCTCAACTGAATACCTGCAATAGTCTTTTAAATGATGTCCTATGATATGGTTTGGATGTGTCCCCACCCAAATCTCAACTTGAATTGTATCTCCCAGAATTCCTACATGTTGTGGCAGGGACCCAGGGGGACATAATTGAATCATGGGAGCTGGTCTTTCCTGGGCAATTCTCATGATAGTGAATAAGCCTCCTGAGACCTTGTGTCATGATTCTGAGGCCTCCCCAGCCATGTGGAACTGTAAGTCCAATCAAACCTCTTTTTGTTCCCAGTTTCGGGTATGTCTTTTTCAGCAGCATGAAAACAAATACATCCTATTTCTACCATTATCAGCACCACTTCCTTCATCCCAGGAAATCTTTCCTTAATATAAAACTAGAGTGAATAATTTAGAGGTAATGAAGATCATTCCTTTAACCTAAAATTTCGAATGGATTTTTGTTTCAATTAAATAAAATCAATATTTTTTCCATGACTTATATACCTTTCAAAAGCCAAAAGTTGCTGTTCCTACATTAATTTTCAGACTCCATTTTCTATCATTCTCACATTTTTGCCTGATTCAATCACCTAACCCTTTTGCCCTTCTCCCATGAGACTAAGTACAGCTTTACCTCAGAATCTTTAAACATAATTTTGTCTGAAGAATTTTTCCATTAAATGATCATTGTATATGTCTTAGCTAACTGTCCCAGTATTGGGAAAGCCTTCGTTAATTCTCCAGCACACTCTGTCCCCAGTGCACTATTTCTTAAAATCTTTTCAGTATTTTAAAAATTATCTGACACACTACATATTTTTTTTATCATTCATTTATTATCTATTTCCACCACTAGAATGTAAGTTACTGAAGTGTAAGACTTTATCTGGTTCAGCTATTGCTCCATTTCCAAAGCTTAGAGTAGTCCCTGGTAAAGAATAGCTGTTTAATAGCTGTTTGAAAAATAAATAAATAACTCACTAAAAATGTGATGTTGATAAAAAGATAAAATAAAATTTGTTAGATTTTCAGTATCCTAACTCTTGATTATGTAACTCTGGCTCACAAAAAACAGAGAAAGTGTTTGAATTTTAGGTATTCATGAATGAGTTTGATGCGTCATACTCAATCAAAGTTTTAAAGGCTTCAAAGTGAGGAATCTCTTGTTTCTTGATTCTATAAGTGTGCTCATCCAGGATCACTCTTTTTGGTTCAAATTACAAAATTTTAGTAAATCTTTTGTGAGAAATATTGTAAGCCCCAGGAAAATGCATTCGCCCCACTTCATGTTTTCTCTGTCATGTTTTCATGTTATGTTCTCTAATGTTTGTATCAATACATCTTTATTTTAAAAGACTAGATCTTTAAACTTGATGTCAACATACCCAAATATATGCTATGATAACTACAATTATTTTAATCAAAAATTTCATATTAAAATAGAAAAACTGCTGCTATGCGTCAGCTTGCAGATTCCAGTGAAAATATTAACGTTGTAGGTGAATCTGGATAAGAAGTTGTAGATTGCACATAAACAGGCATTAACAGCCAGTTTCCTGATAGTATCTTATTTTAAGCATTAATTTTTTAAATGGATTGAGCATTTTCACTATATTTTTCCTGGACTGATAAATAGAAAATGACTTTAATGACAGTGAACATTCTTGTGAAAAAAATAAGTAAGACTAAGAGACCTAGAAAATGTCACGTATCATAGAATTGATGTAGATGATAAAATACACTGAAAAATGCAAAACTATAAAATACGTAATCTAATAATCCATATACCCTAAATAAATAGAAAGACAGTCGAGAACTCCTTCCTTCCTTGCATGGAGGGAAGAGTGTGAACTGAGCACCCAACTTTGCTGTGAACCCCAGCACTAGGCCACTTCAGTGAAACTCAACCAAACCAACCCCTGCTGCCCCAAGCTCCAGTCTGATGTCTATGGACTGAACCTCCAGGCCTACTCCAATATCAGGCCAGCCCCACAGCTTCAGGCTCCAGGCCAGAACCTGATTATCCAGCTTTTAGGTCTGTCCCAATGCCAAGCCAGCCCTCACTGTTCAGCCTTCATGCCAGCCTTATAGTCTCAGGATTCAGGCCCATTTTGGCACCAGTTTGGTCCCCACAGGCCCAGACTCTAGGCTTTCCCCACCAAACTCAGGCTCCAGAACTTCACCCATACACCCTGGCTTTAGACTTTCCCCCACATCTCAAACTCCAGGTCCACCCTGGTACCAGTCTAGCCCCTATCGACCCATGCTTCTGGCGGCTCCTGTAGACATAGGCTCCAGGCCTGCCTCCAAGGACCCAATGCACAGGTATATCTCAGTAGATAAGAGTGCCAGACTAGACACTGAGGATCCATGCCCACCTGAGAATATCCTAGCTGTGGTATCACTATGGTGGACCCAAGCTTCAGGCCTATAACTGTGGATCCAGGGCCCAGGATCTATGCTGGCCCCTTTGGACCCAGGCACCAGGGTCACCCCACCTTCTTACCCAGGCACCAAGCCTGCCCAATGATTAGGGCAGCAGGCCCATCTGAGGATCCCACTAGACAACCTGTCCAGAATCTCCTGACCAGTTGATTGGTGAAGGACTTTCCCTGCCATAGCCAGTCTATAAAGACTGTAATAGGTGCCTAATTCTTCAAATGCATAGCCACCAATGCATGGTGATGAGGATCATGAAAAATCAGGTAACGTAACACTGCCAAGGGAATAAAATAAAGAATCAGAAGCTGAACCAAAAAGAAATGGATACTTATAATCTTTCTGACAAAGAATTCAAAATAATCATCTTAAAGAAGCTCAGTGCGCTACAAGAGAACACAAATAGACTACTAAACAAAATCAGGAAAACAATATGTGAACAAAATTAGAAATTCAACAAAAAATATCATAAAAAAGAATGAAACAGAAATATTTGAGCAAAATGGCACAATGATTGAGCTGAAAAATTTCATAGACATCTTCAACAGCAGGTTTAGTCGATCAGAAGAAAGAGAATCGGTGAGCTCAGAATCAGATCATTTGAGATTACCTAGTAAGACGGACAAAAATACAACAAAAAGATATAAAAACAAGTGAAGGAGGCCTATAGGAAGTATGGGGCACCATCAAGTGACCAATCGTGCATTTTGAGAGTCAAAAAATAAACAGAAAAATAAATAACAAGAAATAATGACAGAAAACTTCACAAATCTGGGAGAAAAAAATGAACATCTGCTCCAGAAAGTCAAAATAACCCTAAATAAGTTAATATAAATAGATCTTTATTGAGACATATTAAAATTGAATTCTTAAAAGCCAAGGAAAAAGAGAGACTTCTGAAAGCAACAAGAAAAAACCAACTCATCGCATACAAAAACATCTTTGTAAGACTGTTAGCTGACCTTTCAGCAGAAACATTGAAGGCTGGGAGAGTGTGGAATGATCTATTCAAAATGCTGAAGGAAAAAAACTGCCTGCCAAGAAAAGAATGCCAAGCAAGGATGTAAAGTAAGATACTTTCCTCAACAAACAAAAGCTGAGGGAGGGAGTTCATTACTACTAGATTTGCCTTAAAAGAAATGCTAAAGAAAGTTCTTTAAGTGGAAATGAAAAAATACTACTGGCTAACATGAAAACATGTAAATATATAAAACTCATTGTAAAGATAAAAATACATTTAAACTCAGAATACTCTAATACTGTAAAAATGGTTCAAAAATCACTTTTAACTCTAACATAAAACTTAAAAGATGAAAATACTAAGAATAACTATAGCTATAATAATTTAATAGATGCACAAGAAGAATTTATATTGATAACACTAACATTAAATGTTGAGAGAGAAGTTAAAATATAAACCTTTTGTGTATGGTCAAAATTAAAATAAAAGTATTCTATTTTTAATATAATAAAAATAAAGTTATATATTTATTTTTAAATAAAAATAAAGCTTAAAATAAAGTATTATAACTATAATATGTTTTATCTAAGCCTCATGGTAACAAAAAAAAAATCTATAGTAGGTACACTAAAGACAAAGAGAAATAAATCAAATCTTACCACTACAAAAACTTATCAAATCAAAAAAGATAAAAGAAAGAAGAAAGGTGAAAGAAAGAAAAAAAGAAAGAAAAAAGAAAGAAAGAAAATACAAAATAATGAGAAACTAACAAAATGGAAATAATAAGTCCTTATCTCTTCATCAGTTCTTCAGATATATTAGATTAAATTATTCAACCAAAAGACATACAGTGAATGAATTTATTTTTAAAGATTCACCTATAGTCTGCCTATAAGACACTCACTTTAGATTCAAGAACACACATAAGCAGAAAGTGAAGGGATTAAAAAAATTCATGAAAATGAGAGGAGGTGTGGTTATATTTATATCAGACAAAATACACTTCATGTCAAAATTATCACAAGACACAAAGATGGTCATTATTTAATAAAGGAGTCAATCATCAACAAGATATAACAACTGTAAGTATATGTGCACCCAATGTTCCCAATGTTAGAGCACTTAAATGAATAATGCAAATATTAACAGAACTGAAGGAAGAAACAACCAGCATTACAATAATAGAAAGGACTTCAGTACCCAACTTTAAATAACAGGCAGGTAATCCAGACAGAATATTAATAATGAAACAGTGGATATAAGCAATACTATAGATGAAATGGACCTAACAGATACATACAAAACATTTCATCCAAGAATACTAGAATATGGCTTCTTTCCCAATACACAAGGATCATCCTCTAGGATAGACGATGTGTTAGGCAACAAAACAAATCTTAACAAATTCAAGAAATTTGCAATTATAACAAGTATGTTTTTATCTGACCATTAGAGTATACAACTAGAAATTAATAACAGGAGGAAAATTTAAAAATTCACAAATATGTGGAAATTAAACACACACTCCTGAACTATCAAAAGGTTAAAGAAGAAATCCAAAGCAAAATTAAAAAGAAATTATAGTGATAAACTCAAACGTTAAGAAGAAAGATCTTCAATAAACAACCTAACATTACATCTCAAGAATTGAGACCAAATTCAGAAGAAGGAAGGGAATTATAAAGGTCAGAGCAGAAATAAAATTAAGAAGAGTCTCAAAAATTAATAGAAATTATCCACAAAACAGTAGTTTTTTAAAAAATAAAATTGACAAACCTCTAGATAAGGCCAACTAAGGAAAAAAGAGAAGACAAAAATCATAAATGAAAGAGGAGATATTACAACTGACACCAAATAAATAAAAAGATTATAAAAGAGCACTATGAATAATTATATATCAACAAACAGAATAATTTAGAAGAAATGAACAAATGTCTGAAGACATACAGCATACCAAGATTACCATGAAGAAATAGAAAATGTGAACAAATTAAAGAGATGAGTATACTTCTAAGTACATTTTATGAGGACAGCACTACCCTTATGCCAAAGTCAGACAAAGACACTACAAGCAAATGAAATTACAGGCCATTATCTCTAATAAACTTATATGCAAAACACTAATGACAGAAATTAAACAAGACACAAACAGATAAGGTATATCCCATGTTCATGGATTGGAAGGCTACATAATGTTAAACTGTCTGTACTACCCAATTTGATACAAACATTTGATGCAATTCATATCAAAACACCAATGACATTTTTCACATAAATAGAAAAAATTCTAAAATTAGTTGGAACAACAAAAGATCCAAATGGCCAAAGAAATCTTCATCAAAAGAACAAAGCTAGAGCATAATATTACCTGATTTCAAAATACACTGCAAAACTGCAGTAATCAAAACATCATAATACTGGCATAAAAGCAGTTATGTAGACTAATGGCAGGGGAACTAAAAGAGATACCAAAAATAAATTCACATATTTAGAGTAAATCAAATTTTGACAAAGGTGCTGGAAACATTATGGGAACAGGACAATCTATTTCATACATGGTGCTGGAAAAAATTGGGTATTCACATGCAAAAGAATATAATTGGGTTCTTATCTCATGCCATATACAAAAACCAGTTTGAAATGAATTAAAGGTTGAGCTCTAAAACTGCTAGAAAGAACCACGAAAGAAAAGTTTCTTGACATTGGTATAAGTAATAATTTTTTCGTTATCACCCAAAAGAGCATAACAACAAAAGCGACACCAGACATAAGACCGCATCAAACTAGGAAGCTTTGCATTGCAAAGGAAACAATAAACAAAGAGACAACTTACAGAATGGAGCACAGTATTTGTGAACCAGACATTTGATAAGGAGTCAATATCTAAAATATATAATAAACTCAATTCAATAGCAAAGTAATGATAATAATCCAATTAAAAAAGGGGCAAAAGACATAAACAGGCATTTCTCAAGGAAAGACTTGCAAATGGCCAATGGATATGTGAAAATATATGCAACATCGTTAATCATAAGGGAAATGCAAAATCAAACCGCAATAAACTATTAAATCAAACCTCATGACTATTAGAATGGCTGTTATCAAAAAGGTAAACAACAACTGCTCTTGAGGATGTAGATATAAGGTAATCCTAGTATGCAGTTGGTAGAAATTTAAATTGGAGCCATTTTTGGAAAACAATATAGCGGTTCCTCAAATTTTTAAAATATAGAAAGATAATTCGGCAATCCTATTTCTGGGTGTATAATGAAAGGGAAAAAATGAAATGAATGTAGTACCATTCAGACTTTAAAAAAAGAAAAATCCTGTCATCTGCAAAACCATGAATAAATACACAATATGACATGCTAAATGAAATAAGTCAACCACAGAAGAATAAACAGCATGATCTCACTTACAGGTGGACTCTAAAATAGTCGCTTATAGAAGCAGAAGGTAGAAAGGTGGTTGATAGAAGCTGTGGTGGTAAGGTCCAGGGGAATGGGGAGATGTTCCTTAAAGGGTGTAGAGTTTCGGTTAAATAAGATAAGTAAGCTCTAAAGATCTACTGTACAGCAAGGTGACTGTAGTTAATAATGTATTGCATTTTTGAAAAATTCCAACAGATATCTTAAATGTTCACAAACAAATGAAAAGTATTTCAAGTGATATGTTCCTAGCTTGATTTAATTATTCACATGTATATATACAACAAAACACAACGTACACTGTAAATATATTTAATTTTGACACGTCAAATTTAAAATACATATAAGTAAATATATGAAAACAAAGTAAAAAAATGTGAAATAATTGGAGAGGTAAAAACAAACTGCAAGTGTTTACAAAAGCGAGATGAGATATGAAAAAAATCTGAGGCCAGGCGCCGTGGCTCACGCCTGTAATCCCAGCACTTTGGGAGGCCGAGGCGGGCTGGTGACAAGGTCAGGAGATCGAGACCATCCGGGCTAACACGGTGAAACCCCGTCTCTACTAAAAATACAAAAAATTAGCCGAGCGAGGTGGCGGCGCCTGTAGTCCCAGCTCCTCAGGAGGCTGAGGCGGGAGAGTGGCGTGAACCCGGGAGGCGGAGCTTGCAGTGAGCTGAGATCCGGCCACTGCACTCCAGCATGGGCGACAGAGCGAGACTCCATCTCGAAAAAAAAGAAAAAAGTCTGAAAAGTAATCTCCAGATAAATATTACAATCATTAAGATCTTTTTGATATAGCCGCTATATATGAAAATTATGTAAAAATAGGTATTTTACTTATTTATGCAGATAATCTGCTACCAGTTATTATTACATCAAAATATATGACATCTTTAAAGTACATGCAACCGGATACGGGAAAGATAATCATGAAACATTGTAAAAGCTATTAGAAGTTATTAAAGAAAAGAGTGGTGAAAATATAGTCTTTAATTAATTGTGCCATTATCCACGTGAAAAAAAATGTAAAATCAGGAAAGTTTTTGTACATAAAAGCAATTACAAGAAAGATACAAAGAAATGGGAACTCTAATTATTGCTAATTGAGATATCAATTGGTAAATTCAGTTTAGAAAACCTTTGACATCATCTAATAACATTTAAAATAACACGTCTTATTATGCCACAATTTTTCTTTCTGCTGTTTATAAAACTTCCCTTGAACACCATAATGTACGTACTAGAATGTTCATAAGCCGTAGATTATTATTGCCAAAACTGGAACTAACTTGAATATACATCACAAATATTATAGCTGATTAAATAATTGCATGTTCAATTAGACTTTATACTGCAATAAAAGGCAAACGGTAGCAGTATACAGGAACATGGATGCATTTTAAAATGTAATGCTGTGGGAAATAAGCTAGCCTAAATGAACTTGAAAAGTATGATTACATTAATATAAATTCAAAATATGCAAAACAAAATTATAGTTTAGGGATGAAAACTTAGGTGATAAAATCTATGAAGACAATCAGAACAAAAGAAAATTAGTCAGGAAAGTATTTATCTGAAGACAGTGGGCAGGCCTTATAATTAAAAAAAAAAAATTTAGAGATCTACTGGGTTCTAATTTCTGATCACAGGAATTAGAATATTGTTTACACAATTGCTCGCTTTATTTCTAAAGTGCACTAAAATACTCTATATACCTGTTCCTTTATATGTTATATTGAGTAATCGAAAAAAATACATTAGTACTGAGTACATAGAAACGTAAATGATAAAATAATGGTGATCTTTGAATGTGTGAAATGGGAAACTGCAGACAACTTTTGAAAAATGAGATATTAAAACCAAGTACAGAATCTGTCATAATTAACAGTGAGGGCAATGACTAGTTGGTGCTAGGATATAGATTTAGTAAGAGAGATAAAGGTGGAATAGTCTGGGATATATATGAGGAAAACAAGGGGCTTTAAAGAAGACAAGAACACAGATTTCAAAAAGAAAGAGATTTAATAACAGTTAAAATATTGTACTTCAGTATTTTGAAATATAAGAGAAACATGTAGAATACTGAGGATTGGGAAGAAGAAAACATTCATTATATTGATCGGTTGATGAATTCATTACGTTTTGTCCTTTGATATGGTACGTTATAACCAGTTCTTGCTCGAAGCTCTAGTCAAAGGGTTTAAATAGTTTGTTGTATAAAATAGACACACAGGGGGCCAGGTGCGGTGGCTCATGCCTGCAATGCCAGCACTTTGGGAGGCCGATGCAGGCCTCACTTGAGATCGGGAGTTTGAGACCAGCCTGATCAACATGGAGAAACCCGATCTCTACTAAAAATACACAATTAACCGAGCATGGTAGCACATGCGTGTGATTCCAGCTACTTGGGAGGCTGAGGGAGGAGAATCGCTTGAACCCTGGAGGCGGAGGTTGCCGTGAGCCAAGATCGTGCCATTGTACTCCAGTCTGGGGAACAAAAGTGAAACTCCCGTCTCAAAAACAAAACAAACAAACAAACAACAATAACAACAACAAAAATAAACAGACTCACAAGGAAAGCCATTTTTCTCAGGAGAATGAAAGTTTGTCTGAAGTGTTGTGTTCTCCGTCTCTAGAAGTACTGACAATATTCATTCTCTTCCCTGCAAGACCTGCCCAGTCCAAGCCCCCAAAACAACTCTGGATTGAGATAGGAGACTCTTAGTCTACTCCAGTTACCTTTCAGCAGAACTTGGCATTATGTCACTGTTGTCATTTTAGCCAGATCCAGGAAACACCAGGAATTGATACTGTCTAAATCCAAACAGTTAGAAGAGGCCCCGTCCACAGCTAAGATCCAGAGCTCCAGGAGGATTTTCAAAGCCTGCTGCAGGTATATCTGGAACTGGGAGGAAAGGTTTTCTCTCCTTAGAAATCTAAGGAGTTAAATTTCCAAGAAGTTACTGGTACCCTGCACCTCTGAAGAGGCATGATTGAGCTAGTAGTAGAAGTATAAACAGAAGGTGGCATTGGTGGCAGCAATATATAACAATTAAAGGTATATTCTATTAAAGAAGAAAGAAAAATAGGAAAAATTCAATATGATTATTCACTTTTCTTTTTTTGACCACATGCCGATTGAAGTCCAGGCACTTTCGGAAGGCATCTGCAAGCTTGTTTCCTGAATCCATATTGCTATTTCATAGAATTTAGGTGAGAACACATTTCTATCATGTAAATCCAGAGATTTGGAGCTTTGTCTCTTAAAATACCTACTGTTACTCTAATATAGAATTCTGAAATCTATTGATATTTCAATATAGGAACCTGAATTTTTTTTCTATGAGGGCCAGATGGTAAATATTTTAGGTGTTGTGGGCAATATTGTCTCCGGGTCCACTACTCAACACTGTCATTGTAATATGAGTAACTACAGACAATATATAAGTGAATAAGTGTGCCTTGTTCCCAAAATGTTAATTACAAAATAGATGTTGGGCCATATTTGGCCCACAGGCTATATTTTGCTGACCCTTTCTCAAATACAATAGACAATTCTAGTGCCTTAGCTGTATTTCATCTCCCTCATTCAGGATGAGTGCAGTTAAAATGTAAAGAAAGAGGGGTAGATGTTTTCACATGGAGTGAAGGTAAAGGAAGGTACCAATAGTAAATCAATCAAGTTAAAAGTGTAGATCCAGAAGAAAGGATGAAATATGGTTGGCAGGTAAACAGAAAAGAGGAAGAGCAGGTTTAACGGATGAAGCAGGACCTGGAAGGGGGTACGAAGCCAATATATGTAAAAACTGTAACTTTGGAAAAGAATGAGACATTTCTTACTGGAAAAAGAGAAATGGTATGAAAGGTGGCTAAAGAACTGAAAGTCTTACATACGATGAAAAAATATCATCAGTGAAGAGTGGAAGCACAAACACATCTCACCGGATACCCAAAGATAGTACTCTAGTTAGACGGAAAGAATTTTAAGACGTTTTACAAAATGTTATATTATTTAATTTTTTAAATTGAGATAAAATTCATATAACATCAATTTAAGTATTAACCTTTATAAAGTGTACAATTCAGTGGTATTAAGTCCATTTACAATGTTGTGCAACCATCTCCCCTTTTTAGTTCTAAGGTGTTTACATCATTCTAAAAGAAATCCCATACTCATTAGGCAATCAATCCCATCTCCCTTCTCCAACCCCCAATAACCACTAGTCTGCTTTCAGTCTACATGTGTTTATCGATTCTAGAAGCTGCATATAAATGGAATTATATAACATCGGATTGTAGTGTCTGACTTCTTTCACTTAGATAATGCTTTTGAGGTTCCCCTAGGTTACAGCATACATAACTATATTCATTTTTAATGACTGAATAATACTTGTATGAATCCATTCCATTTCATTTGTTTATTATCTTTTAATGAACATTTGTCATGTTTCCACTTTTTGGCTACTGTGAATAGTGCTGCAATGAACATTCATGTGCAAGTATCTGTTTGCGTGCTTGTTTTTAATTCTTTTGAGTATATACCTAAGAGTGAAATCACTGGCTCATGTAATAATTTTATGTTCAACTTTTTGAGATACCAACGAAGTACTTTCCATAGCAGACGTATTTTACTTTTTCACCAGCAATGTTTGAGGATTCCAATTTCAGCACATTTTCATCAACTGCAGAAAAGAAGAAAATATTTGCAAATCAAGATATCCTAAAAATCTACTATCCAGAATATGTAAGAACTCTTACAACTTGACAATGAAAGACAAAGAACCAATTTTTTTAAATGGGAATAAACCTTGGATAGCTGTTTCTCCAAAGAGATGTACAAATGGCTAAAAGGTGCTCAACATCATTAGTCACTGGGGAAATACAAATCAAAATCTCAGTAAGATGCCACTTCACACCCACTAATAAGGCAATAATAATAATAATAATAATAATAATAATAATAACAACAACAACAACAACAATAAAAAGAGAATATAATGTATTTTTTAAATGATCCACCAAAGAGTCAATGGAAGGATAGAACATTCATTTTGCTGCTTAAGTTTTGAAAAAATATGAGATGGTTTAAATGCTGAAGTTAAGATTGAAGCAATGGGAGTATTTTATGCAAATATCGGATATAGATATTGCAATAATTAGATTATTGGGGATGACTATGAGTGTTAGAATATAAAATCTTTGAATCAAAGCATAGTTCAGGGTGATGTGATCAAAGTGTTATTTGCCCATGTGAGTGAGTGAAACCTAATACACATAAAATTCATTGAGATTTGGTGATTAAAAATAATAATTTTACAAAATTTAGAAAAAAAAAATAAGAAATCAATAGGAAATCAGTAGTCATTGGCATATATGGCAAAACACATCTAATTACAAAGAAAATGAACAAGATACTGATGTAATCCTGGGCATAAATCGAGGTAATGAAAATAGAAAGTCATGCTAAAGTGCCATTAAGTCTGATGAAGTAATTTTAGTTGTAGTGTCAGATCAATAATTTGCAAATGAAAGTGAATTAGTAACATGATGATCCATAACACAACGTTTATGAATTAGGGGAGTGGGAAGCACACTGTCTATGATTGAAAGAGAAGTTATCACCAGAGAAGAAGACAGAATTAAAGAAATAATTGCAAATGTTCAAGACCAAAAATTTTGTTCAGTATGAGAATGCAGACTTCCTAGGGCAAAATAGAAAGGACAGAAGAGTGACTACCAAGAATTGACTGGTCAGCCAGGAGCACCAACAAATAAATTCTGAGGTTTTAGGTTTGGATAAAAGATAAAAAGAAGTAAATGTGCTGCAAAAGGTGTTTTCAGACATCATTTAAAAATGTAGGTGAAATTAAGTTGGATATTCTAGCATCATTGTAGCAGGTGATGTCTCTGTACTTCCTGCAGTGTGACACTTCCAATGCCTCAAATTCCTTTTTACACCTGTTACTTTGTGCTACTTTTACAACTTCCTAGTGATATAGGCAGTTTAGTGTTTCAGCTTCATGTTATCTAATATATAATACAGAGTAAACTCAAAGTGGCAAAGTAATTTGAAATCTAGGAATCAAAAGTGAATGCCTCAATCTGGACTTTGTATTTTCTACCTCAACAATATCTTCTGAGGTATTAATTTTGCTGGAATTTGTAAAATATGTTTTCTGTAAAGTTCATGTGATTTCATTGCAATAATCCTCTATGAATATGTCTTACATAATAGTTTATAAAGCTTATTTGAGTTAATAATACAAACTCAATTGGAATTGATAGCTTATACAAATGGAAATCTCTGTGGTTGAAAAAATAAGTAATTTATCTCCTGAAATACAAAAGATTATGTATTAATTTTGAAATAAAATGAAACAAAAATGCAAGGAGAGAAGGGCAGTAGATGTTTTCCTCTAGGAAAAAATGCAGCTGATTTTGCATTGTGGGTCCCATGAAAGAGATTGTGTCCCATTTAGTGACACATCAGTGCAAGTAACATCCTAGAATCACAGGACTTTTATGAAATGCCATGTATGGTAACTGTGCTAAAATGAGAAAAATCTTTTTTATTCAGATGTATGTTTCACAAGTATTCTTTTACCATGAGCATGATCTTTATTGAATGACATTTAGTGTTTTACAGTTTTCTAACAGGAACGGGACATCACAAAATTTGTTTGCATTTTGGTAATCACATATAACCAGGAGTAGAGCACCACTGAATGAAACACATTTGCAACTGAGAAAAATGGCTTTTAATTGAGTATCGCAAAGTGAATCAGAAATACTAACGAAATAGGAAAAAATAGAAATCTAAATAGATATTTGCTTTAACATATCTTAATTATTACTGAAATCCATGCAGAGATATTACTGTATTTGCTTTAAAACGGTATGAAAAAATATGGTTTTGCGAGTCATTTGGTTTGTGATATAATGAACCAAATGGCTTGCTGAAAATTTGGATAAATTCCAGCGCAACAGCCACTATTCAAATTGATAGTGACAGCTCATTCTGAGGGAAAAATGTTATTTTCAAATGATTGATATGAACTCAAAAGGGTGTGAAGAACTATAGTGTACTTTGTGCATAGAAGTTGTGACAGGTTGGCACATCTCTAATTCTGATTTAAAACAAGCCAAGGCCCTGCAGTTTCCAATGCCATTAAGCTCATACACCACATGAAATTATTTGATTCACTGGAATATTCCACAAAGCAAAATGTGCCAAAATTTCAGAACTGAAAGTCTGATTTTTATATTAGACTGGCATGTCATCTACTGAAACAAATTCCAAAAATTTTTTCCAGTAATAGGAGGGAAATATTCATACATATTAATCAAACTTAATTAAAACTTAGTAAATGCTGTTCTTTAATTATGAAATTTAAAAGTGTACCAGGTGAAAGAAAATAGAGCCCTTGCCATAAAAGTAAGGCATTAAAACTTGACATTGATAAAATGGGATCATTACTCTTTTGGATGACAAATGGGGCTAAATGCAGATTAATGGCAAAATTCTTCAATTTTGCTCTTTTAGATTTTACTGATTTAGCATGTATACATTTTAATTTCTTAATTGTATTCCCAAAAAGAACAATTAGTGTTTTTCTGATACACAATCAAAGGAGAGTATCCGTACAATAATTAGTTTCAGTTTTTTTTTTTTTTAATTCTGTTTTTACAAAGATTCCATTGTCACAAAGCATAATCACCTTACTGAAACCCCTGCTACAACTGACTTTTCTCATAGTTGTGACTTCCTAAAAAGCTTAAGGTGGTTGTGTATTTGGCAAGATGTTTTAAGCATTGTGGTCCCCTTTTTCCTAATGTATACATGGTATTTATCATGGACTGCTGTTTTAGTTCAGGCTAGCCTGCTATAGTATAACCCCACAGACTGACCGGCTTACAAAAAAACAGAAGTTTATTTCTCACAGTTCTGGAGGCTGGAAAGTATAAGGTCACGGCTCAGGCAGATTCGGTGTAAGGTCACGGCTCAGGCAGATTGGGTCTGGTGAGGACCCAATTCCTCACAGATGGCCATCTTCTCACTCTGGTCTCACATGTAGGAAGGGGCACAGGATCTCTCTGGGGTCTCTGTGATCAGAGCAATAATGTCATTTATGAGAACTCCACCTTCAGGACCTAATCATCTCTCAGAGGCTCCATCTCTTAATAACCTTGAGGGTTAGGATTTCAACATGTAAATTTTGAGGACATATGCACATTCAGTCCATTGCAATTGCTATAAACAATGTTGGCCAGAAATCAGAAGGGGACATAGATGAAGGAAATAGCTATATATGCATGCTTTCACATAGTCTTATTCTCTTATGTGTCAATGAAAGGGACAGGAATCAAATGCAAAGCGTTCAGAGTCTCACTGAGAGGGTCAAGCTGTAAGTAGCTTTAGGTAAGGCTTGAGAGAAGCACTCAAAAATATACCTGTCTGGTTTTGGCTCCACGCTCGTACAGGCTGACTCCATTCTCTTGAGGGATGTTTCTACATGGTGGAACAAATAAGCACCAGAAGGTTTGGGCTAAAATGTATCTTACTCTTAATAACCTTTAAAAGAAAATGTCATCTTTCTGTGTCCTTTCAATTCAGTAAAACAAATCTGGTTGTCCCAGTTTGTGTCATATGCCATTTTCTCAACCAAAAACCATGCCCAAGGAGTTGGCAGATACTGGCTGACCCGGCTCATAATTCTACCACTGGGTTTCTTATGCTGAAGGCCTCACTTGACCACATCAAGTAAGGGAGGAACTATCCCCCCAAAAAACATAGGATTCTGTTACTAGAATAAAAAAGAACAATGTTAGACATTTTGAAAGAAACCATAAAATAGATAAATTATATCCCTGATGAATCTCTTTAACATTATTTTCTTCAATAGTCTGAAATTCTCATTTAAAAAATTTTACATTTATGTTTATACAAATATTATAATATCCAAATGTTGCCAGGTGGCAAGTAATCTAAAATGCAAATTAAGAAGGAAAAGGCCATCATGGTACAAAAACAGACACATAGACCAATGGCACAGAATAGAGCCCAGACACAAGGCTGCACACCTACAACTGTCTGATTTTCAACAAACTGACAAAAACAAGCAATGGGAAAAGGGCACTCTATTCAACAAATGGCGCTGGGATAACTGGCTAGCCATATGCAGAAGATTGAAACTGGATCCTTTCCTTACACCATATACAAAAATTAACTCAAGATAGATTAAAGAGTTAAATGTAAAACCCACAATTATAAAAACCCTGGAAGACAACTTAGGCAATACCATTCTGGACTTAGGAATGAATAACAAAGATTTCATGACAAAGACACAAAAGCAATTGCAGCAAAAGCAAAAATTGACAAATGGGATGTAATTAAAGAGTTTCTGCACTCTTTGTGCAGAAACTAACAGAAAGTTAAAAAGAACTTAAACAAATTTACAAGAAAATACCAAATTACCCCCATTAAAAAGTGAATAAAGGACATGCACAGACATTTTACAAAGGAAGACATACATATCACCAACAAGCACATATAAAAAGTTCAGCATCACTGATTATTAGAGAAATGCAAATCAGAACCACAATCGGATACCTTCTCACAGCAGTCAGAATGGCTACTAATAAAAAGTCAAAAAATAACAGATGCCAGTGAGGTAGTGGAGAAAAAAGAATGCTTGTACACTGTTGGTGGGATTATAAATTAGTTTAACCATTATGAAAAACAGTGTGGTGATTACTTCAAAGACCTATCCTAAAACGGAAACACTGATTGACTCAGAATTCCCATTACTGGGTACATACCCAAAGGAATGTAAAACATTCTGTCGTAAAGAAATGCATGCATATGTTCATTGTAGCACCATTCACAATAGCAAAGACATGGAATCAACCTAAATGCCCATCAAAGGAAAACTGGAAAAAGAAAATGTGGTACATATACACCATGGAATACTGTAGGGAGACCCCCTGAAACTATTGCTATGGCATAAAAGATGCAATGTTCCTGATTATTGTAAATACAAAATTGAATGCAGGATTGTGTAAAGACAATGCCAGGTTGGACTGCCAGAATGAGCCAACAGCACATGATGTGCTTCCCCCTACAGAGAGCCTATGAATGGACGTGCAGTCAGGGAGGTTTCACATCACCAAGATTCCTATCCCAGAAAAACAGATGTTCATAGCTCTGGGAATGGAATGTGACCCTTGTGGAGAGCCTATAAATGGACACATGGGGGGCGCCTGTCCATATGGATAAGATAGGGCTACAAACACCCTCATCTTGCCACGGCTCTTCTAGGCCTCTTTAGGGTTAAGGCATACTCCCTTCTGAGATTTTCTGGTCTAACCGTTCGTCTAGCTTCACGTCCTGTTACTATGGATTGTTTGTACCCAGCTCTTGCTGCAACTGTTACTGCTGATTAATATCTTGCTAATCATAGGTTATGGAAAGATTGTGTTTCTGTTTTAAGGCTCTGTTAGAAACTACTGATGCACACACTATATTGTAAATTCTTACCTCTGTATACTGTACTTCTGTATACAGATGTTATGTTAAAGAACTACTTCATCCCCATGTGACCATCTCACCCCATAATCAAATGACCCTAAATCCCTCACTAACCTACCCCGGCCCTCACTAAACATAATAATATATGCTGGTATATCCAGTGCATTGTTGGCACCGCGGGTCCAGAAGGCGGTAACACCCCTGGACCCAGCTTTCTCTATCCTGTGTGTGTCTATTATTTCTCAACCTGCCAATCCACCTGGGAACAAAGAGAGAGCCTCGTTACATTGTGGGCTGCTCGCCAGATCCCACAATAAAATACTATGCAGTCATAAAAAACAAGTTCATGTCCTTTGCAAGAACATGGATGGAGCTGGAGGTCACTATCCTTAACAAACTAATGCAGGAACAGAAAACCAAATACTGCAAGTTCTCACTTACAAGTGGGAGCTAAATGATGACAACTTATCAACAAATAAAAGAAAAAACAGACACTGAGGCCTCCCACTGGAGGGT
Source organism: Piliocolobus tephrosceles (assembly GCF_002776525.5). Classification (NCBI taxonomy): domain Eukaryota; kingdom Metazoa; phylum Chordata; class Mammalia; order Primates; family Cercopithecidae; genus Piliocolobus; species Piliocolobus tephrosceles. The sequence goes on along the minus strand of NC_045436.1, from coordinate 10,687,461 downwards.
GTGAGGAGAGAGAGCATTAGAAAAAATGGTGGGTACTAGGCTTAATATCTGCATGTCAAAATAATCTATAAAACAGACGCCCATGACACAAGTTTACCGACATAACAAAAATGCATATGTACCCATGAACTTAAAGTAAAAGTTAAATTTAAAAAAGAAATTCATTCATTAAACAACAGGTGAGTTTTTCACTAAAAGTAAAATCATATTTATGCCTTAGTATACCCAAACAGATGCGCTTGGTTGTATCTTACTTTTTGAAATATACAGCAGAACTTTCATTTGTCAAACTTCAGGGTTGTTTGCTTTAACTGGCAGTATTAGAACTGGGAAATTTAGAGGAACAGCTTCGATAGAGTTCTTCATTAAGAAAAATGATAAATTGCTAAAACTTAAAAGATGTTTCAAATGGATCAAATATGTAAAGATAAATGTCTAGAGTACAGATTTAGTTTAAAACCAAATGATTTAAGATGTATGAATTCAATATTTTTATTTTTTATCTGTGTACATTATTCTACTTTGTATATTGCTTGAAGTCATTCGTTTAAAAACCTGTCCAGAACAATCATGTAAGTCACATGGTCTAAAAAGGCCACCAAATTACCCATTCTTCCACACATATACACATAACACTGAATTTTCTCATCACTGCATAATTCTAATTACAGTAAACATCAACCCTAGTTTATGCTTACAAGCTCAGTGCTCATGAGTAATTATTGCTTTAAATCCAATAATCTTTTTTTTCCTTTTTTTTTTTTGGTGTTCTTTAAGAAACCTTAATCAGTATAATCTGAGATCTTAGGTACATAAAAGAAGCCAAGGAATATGGCACAGAGAAAAAACCAGCAGAGCATGTAAAGGCTGAGCTAGAAATAGAAATATTCAACTTGAACTTTAAAAAGCAAACTTGATAGATGGTGAGTTATATTTGCTCTACGAAGGCTTAAGCTGTGTAACCAGTACAAATGCACCAGGAAGTTAAAATTCCATTGACCTTGGCAATGTCAGAAGGGAAATATATTCATGGAGATCAGCTCTACTGAAATTAATCTCATGTGTTGATAAAATAAAAGTGATGTTTCCTTCTCAAAAAGACATATTTGGCTTCTTTTACCTACTGCATGCTTGGGGCAGAAAAACTACTCACTGTGGCATTGTGGACTTAAAAAAAAAAATCTCATTTACTATTTGTCACAGTAAGTCAATCATGGAGTATCAGTGCTGTGAGGCAGTTTAGAAACCTATGTTCCTTTTAGTCTCTCATTCAGAGCCTACAAAAGATACCTAAGAATTTAGTGACCTTTTACACTGAATTTTGAAAAAAAATAATAATTCTTTTAAACATGTATAGACATGAAACTTCAATTTCTACTCTAAGATTGAGCAATATCTTTATTAGTAGAGTATTTTAAAGTTGTTTATTAAGATTTAGGAGCATGATTCTGGACAGTCAAATGATGCAAAAAAAAAAATACATTCTAGGTCTATGTGTTTAAACTTTTTATTTTAGGACAGTTGTAGATTGAGAGGGAATTTGTGATGATAGTACAGAGAATTCCCGTATAACCTACACTAATATTCTTTTATTATTGCCATATTACATGAGTATGGTGTATTCACTACAATTAATGAACTAATGGGACACATTATTAGTAACTAAAGTCTATGCCTTTTTCAGAATGTCTCAGTGTTTACTTGCTGTACTTTTACTGGTCCAAGTTCCCATTCAGCAAACCACATTACGTTTAGTGGTCATGTAGCTGAAGCTTTCCTTGACAGTGACAGATTCTCAGACTTTTCATGATTTTCATTTTTTTCAAAGTGTGAAAAGTACTGGTCAGCTTTTTTCTAGAATGCCGCTCAATTGGATTTTTCTGACACATTGGGTTATGAGTGTTTGGGAGGAAGATCACATTGGTGAACTGCCATTTTCATAATGTATGAAAAAAAGTTCCCTTTCTTGAGTAATAACAAAAATGGAAGTAAAAATCACAATTGCTATATCGAATATCTACCAAAATGTAAAACTGAGAGACGGACAATATAATTAATGAGAATGTGGAGTAACTAGATAGAGCACATATACCCTGCTGTTAAGAGGATACTTTGGTGCAACCTATTTGAAAAATAATTTGACAGAATCTGTTAAAGTTACAGGTTGTAATATGACTCCTACATAAGTACTTAATGGAAATATATACATATTTTACCCCAAAGAAATATAAAAATAGGCCGGGTGCAGTGGCTCACGCCTGTAATCCCAGCACTTTGGGAGACCAAGGTGGGCAGATCACCTGAGGTCAGGAGTTCGAGATCAGCCTGGTCAACATGGTGAAACCCTGTCTCTAACAAAAGTACAAAATTAGCTTGGCTTGGTGGTGCACACCTGTAATCCCAGCTACTCGGGAGGCTGAGACAGGAAAATCACTCGAATCTGGGAGGCAGAAGTTGCAGTGAGCCTGCAAGTTTCTTGTATGGATTTGAACGCCGAGAGAGTGTCAACAAACACCAGGAGGCAATGTGGAGCAACAGGCTGTTTTTTTTTTTTTGAGGCGGAGTCTCGCTCTGTCGCCCGGACTGGAGTGCAGTGACCGGATCTCAGCTCACTGCAAGCTCCGCCTCCTGGGTTTACGCCATTCTCCTGCCTCAGCCTCCCGAGTAGCTGGGACTACAGGCGCCCGCCACCTCGCCCGGCTAGTTTTTGTATTTTTAGTAGAGACGGGGTTTCACCGTGTTAGCCAGGATGGTCTCGATCTCCTGACCTCGTGATCCGCCCGTCTCGGCCTCCCAAAGTGCTGGGATTACAGGCTTGAGCCACCGCGCCCGGCCGCAACAGGCTGTTTTAATGAGCGTCTGGGTGCAGGCAGGCTGGGGCCTAAAATGGCATCAGCCCCAAGTGAGGACAGGGCATGGGTTTTATAGTCCTCTGTAAACACGAAGTGTGCCTGTCTGACGTGACTGCTACGTAATACCAGGACAGCCTCGCTCTGGATCTTCAGGGGTTACGTATTTTCTGGCCAGCTCTCTTCCTGCTTCTGCTATCTTGCTGACGCACGCTGCTGGCGCAAGCGGTCTTGAGCCTTGGGACTGGGTCTGAGGAGGGGGCAGCTACCCATTCCCTTAAGTTTTCAGGCCACAGGGAGAATCTTTCAGAGCTGAGATCGCACCCTGCACTCTAGCCTGAATGACAGAGTGAGACTCTATCTCAAAACAAAAAGACATATAAATATAATGCAAAACAATAGCATTCCAAACAGTATAAACATGAAACTACCCAAATAGTATTCTAGGTAAGAATGAATAGTATACTGTTTGGAATGCTTAGCTGCTCATTTGCACCAATCATATTTTAAGTATTAAGTACCTGTACGTGAATAATGGCTACTGTTATTTTACAGCATCAATATGACAGGTCAGATATAGAAGTATCTAGTACTGCAGAAAGTTCTATTGTGAATACTGAGAATGAATTATTTAAAACTATATATAAAATAATATGGATGAAACTGAAAATCACAATGTTAAGTAAGAGAAGTGGAAATAAGAGTATACGCTGTATATGTTTATTTATATAAAATCTAGAACCTGGTAAAATATGTCTATGGTCTAGAAGTCAAGTCGGATTCTCCTTAGAGGGTTTAGTGTCCAAAAGAGGCAAGGCAGTTGTCTGTGGTCCTGTTTATGTTTTCTTTTTCAAAATCTAAATGGTAGTTATGTGGAGACATTTACTTGGTGAAAATTCATTGAAGAGAACACCTACGATTTGTGTGCCTCTCTGTATGGTTTATGATACTTCAATATGACGTTTACAAATAGGAAAAAATATGTCACACTATAAAGGATTACTATTTATGCCCCAAAGCAGTTGGATATGGAAGTGTTTCAGCATGCACAACAAAAAGACAAACCATAACAGTAACAACCGCATCTGAGCTCTGAGTCAGTGATTCACAGTAATTGCTCAATAATCAGCAATCCACAACACTAAAGACGGTACACATTTCTATTTTGTGAAGAGAGATTGCCAGTGCCTTCCACATCAGATTCAATTCACATATCTGCTTCCATGATTCCTCTCTGCTGTGATCCTCTAACGTAGTATCCTGTATGTGTTAGAGTCGGTCATTATGCTTTTCAGACTTTGTTCACAGCTTTTATTTCTGCCTGCCATAAGAAAAGCATTCAGATCATGCAACTATATCTTTAATAAGGTTACAAATACTCTTCTAAATAGTGAGTATTTCAAATTCAGATATTTCATTCATCTTTGGTTATAAATATACTGTGCCCATAAGTATGCATAGTTAAGTATTTAGTAAGTATTATTAAATATATCACCATTGATGGTCTTAGGATACACCAATTTTTATCATATCTGTTTTGGTTAAACTTCCTTTGGCCCTGACTCTGAAACTTCAAGATTTTAAATACCGTAAAAGGTATCGTGTGATTTGCTTTGCTTTGTTTCCTTATTCGCAATACACATGTAAATACCAGTCTTTATTTATACAAATTAAAGAATTCATTCATAACCACGATCAATAATAGATATCAAAGATATTGATTAAGTAGATATTAAAGCCAAAGGAAGAGGATGTAAGAAATAAGGTTAAGTCAGATATAAGAAAAGTACAAAAAGGCATTTTGAAAGTCTAGAACAATTGTTATAGGGAAGCAATACAGATATTTTACTACAAAATTTTTTTTTTTTTTTTTTTTTTTTTTTGAGACAGAGTCTCGCTCTGTTGCCCGGGCTGGAGTGCAGTGGCCGGATCTCAGCTCACTGCAAGCTCCACTTCCCGGGTTCCCGCCATTCTCCTGCCTCAGCCTCCCCTAGTAGCTGGGACTAAAGGCGCCCGCCACCTCGCCCGGCTAGTTTTTGTATTTTTTAGTAGAGACGGGGTTTCACCGTGTTAGCCAGGATGGTCTCGATTTCCTGACCTCGTGATCCACCCGTTTCAGCCTCCCAAAGTGCTGGGATTACAGGCTTGAGCCACCGCGCCCGGCCATTACAAAATTTTCATCTGTCAATTTGTGAAACAGAAGTAAGTCCATGATTCAAAGCATCTGTAGGAAACTAAAACAAACATGTAAACAAAAACATGTATTAAGATTTACTAAACAACCATAGAGAACCTACAGGCTGGACATGTATTCCATGGCTGGTTAGTCACAGAAATATACATTTACACATATAAGTAAAAAATACACATAAGAGTTTTGACAAATGATCAGGTAAGGAGAGCTACATCAGTGCAATGAACCCCAAACCCTCACTTATTAAATCCAGTAAAAGAAGGTTAAAAATGCAAGCTTATATATTTTTAAATGACCATTAGATAAACTCTAAGAATAATAATGACAATGATTATCTAGAGTGACATGATATTTTCTAGTACATGGGGCCTAAGTGAACTATGCATTTAATGTATAGTCAGCTAAGAGTCCAAAACGTATTTTGGTGGTATCTGTAGGTAAATAAATGACATTTATAATTATCAATTCAGATTATATTCTTTTAAAAGTTAGACATTGTAATCTTCTTTTAGTGAGTCCAGTAAGACCGCTAGATCATCCTAAGATCATTGTAAGATTTTTTTTTATTTTACAGTTATACATTTAGAACAGAATTCTTAATAGACTAAATATCCTTGGCATCCATGGAGTATTAGCTGGTTTGATAACATGAGTTTAATATTTGCTGGCTGGTAAACTTAGGCATGTTTCTTCACCACTGAGTGTATTAGTTTTCTCATCTGTAAAATGGGGAGAATAATAAGCAGCTCTTTAAAAGTTTATATTGTACAATTAAATAAATATTTGTAATGAAAAGATAATTAACCAATACCCTAAAGTGTAGGTTCCTGTTTTGTTCTTAGCTAGATTAACACAATCTGCATTTAATACAACAACTATGATGAATACTAATTGAAATTCAAGCAGTTAAGCTCCGGAATCTAAACTTCACAAATAAGCTCACCTCTTCTGAGAGTTTAATATGTTACCCACAATAAGTATGGATTTATTCTATATACATCAAGTATCTTACTGTTAAAAGTACAATTATTAATATAGTATCTATACTGACTGTGATCTCTAAGTTGCTTTTGTGAATATAGTCATGTTATCAGTCTGTTTATTATCATTTGTTTCTCATAAAATTATAGAGCATGAAATAAATTCCAGTTGTTTGGCTTCTCAATAAAAGTTATTTCTCAGTAGATGCTATTAACAAACAGAAGACTAAACACCATGTCTTAAATTACATTTCAGAATACTCACTGTAGGTAAGGTAATTTCTGTTGCTTGCCAAATGTGAAATTTACAATTCATGCAGTCAGTTGATAGAACTAGAGCTAGTTTTGTGAATGTCGAACTGTCAGTGGAAAGTTTTAAAATTTACAGCCTATAAAAGAACTCACAGACCTATTAACAAATTGAGTGCAGTTATTTCAGACAGAATCCTAACCATTTAAATGAATTTCTGTTCAACTCAGTGGAATACTGGCTTTCACTTTAGTGCTTTTGTTATTCTTTTTAGTTCCTGTCAGGAAAGTGACATTTTTGACATTACAAACTATTTGTGTAAAGAATAATATTAAAGATTTGAGTTGAGTATATTGATGTATTTGCCATGACATCCCATTTCTGGTAAGATTGTTAGTTAATTGAAATAAATGAAAAAAAAAATTTTCTTGATGTAATCCATTCAGAAAATACGGATATTATAATAATTTCAATATTTATTTCACGTCTTGTCCCAGCTAAAACGGAATCCAAATCCTGATGTTTAGTTTCCTCTGTATCATATAAATATCTACATTAGTTTTAATATAATGGAAGGAATGCAAACTTTCTTTTTGCAAATAAGTACTGACGCCTATAATCCCAGCACAGCACTTTGGGAGGCCAAGGCGGTCAGATCACAAGGTCAAGATTGAGACCATCCTGCCTAACGTGGTGAAACCCCGTGTCTACTGAAAATACAAAAATTAGCTGGGCGTGGTGGTGCAAGCCTGTAGTCCCAGCTGCTCAGGAGGCTGAGGTGGGAGAATGGTGTGAACCTGGGAGGCAGAAGTTGCAGTGAGCCAAGATCGTGCCACTGCACTCCAGCCTGGCAAAAGAGTGAGATACCGTCTAAAAAAGAAAAAAAAAAAAGAAGAAATCATGAGAACCTACCACTTCCTACTACTTAAAATGTGACATTTAAGTCACTTAGTATTTCAAAGATTAATGAAACATATTAATCTTCCTCAGAGAGCTTAGAAGCACAAGAGGATGGTAGATAGGTAAGTCACTGACCAGCACATTCATATCCCTAGTTTTGAGTTTCTGAAGAGAATGGTTGTTGTAAGATATCTTCTCTTTGATGTGCTAGTGCAAATGAATTCAACTTAAAAACTGAACTCAGCATTTCCTCTTTTTGATCCCTGACTCAAAGCCACTTCACCCCTCCTTTTTCTAACTTTATACAAATGGCACTAGTGGTCATTCAATTATAAACACATATATTTAAGGAAGGGTTCATCTCTTCACTTTTTCCCTCAGTAACCTTCGCCAACCATTTACTGAATACTATCAATTTCACCCTCAAACATCTTTCACATTTCTTTTCACCTATGGATTCCTGCCATTAATAATTTACTTTAAGCAGATCCTCATCTTGAATCTCCAGGATTACTACAAATATTTCATAGGTAATCTCTCTGCTCAAGTATCTTCCATCTTTACGTGAATTTTTCGTACTGCTAAGGCAGTGATCAAGCCAAAACACATATCAAATCATAGCCTTCCCTTTTAAAAAACATTTTAGTAGACAATCCATGACCTAATTCTTTCTATTTCTCAAGTCCAGTCTTCCATCATTCTTTTATTTGCACTTCAAACTTAAATGATTCTGAAACCTCTTGTTTCTCCCAAACCTCTAGAATATATGATGATACAGTGACATTGGACATCCTGGTTACTTTATATAATGTTCCTCCTAGTTAGTGGCATCCGATGAATGTTCATTCAATAATTTTATTCAAGTGGTGTGTGTGTGTGTGTGTGTGTGTGTGTGTGTATAAAATTTACCTCAGTCTTTCCATAGAGAGAATTTATATCTCTTTAGTATAGATTTTTTCTATCTTATACACACTTTACATTGTTTATGTGTGGTCCCAAATTTACTGACACTATATTCAGACATAAAGATAACTCATTTTATTACTTCCTTGTTTCGTTTCCTTTTAAGTCATTCTTCTCCATTAAAAATCCTCACTATGGTAAGAGAGATGGGGATTTGTTAAAATCCAGAAAAGTCATTCTAATTTGATAATTTTTATATGCCCATAAGTAATGCAGTTTCTGTTAGATAAAATGTTCTTTTAAAAGAATATTTTCCGTACATACTTTATTGCTAATTTCCAAGATATGAAGTGGATTCACAGTGTACTCATGTGAATTATTTGACCATATGAGGGTCAAGTAAAAGTGATATCCTCAGTAGACCCTGATTAGAAATCACTAGTCTAGATTTTGCTCTTAGTTGATACCTGCTTGTATCACCCCATGCTGTCATTGATGGCATATCTCATGCCAATTCCCAAACTTTTTTCATATTAGTCTTCTTTTTGTATTAATTGTACATATTTATAGCATCTCCTGGGATGTGGCAGCTCTACATCAGCCCTTATTACTGCAGATGCCCAGTAGTCTATCTACATAGTCTCCACCTGCCATTTTGGGTCTGCTGTGATTCCCGTATAACCATGAACCAGAAAGTTCACTTTGTATCTTTTGGCAACAGGGATCCCATATTAAGATTTCCATATTATATTATAAGGGACTATATTATCCACTCCCATATTAACACTGTTCATATAAGATAAAAATGGAGAAAACCTTTGAATATTTAAAGTGAGGACTTCCTTCTGTATAGCCACATTCAATAAGGTCATACCGTAGTTTCTACAATGAAGTGCTGTGAGATGGAGAGTACTAAACAATAAGAAAGATGAGATCTTTCTTCCTTATGCATTTTTTTAAATATTCCAATATTATCTCACCCCTCAAATATTATCCCAGCCCTCCAATATTATTACATTCTTGCATCGACAGAGGGGTATTCTGGCCTTAGGTTTTATTATATTCAATGTTACTTATCACTTTTTATTTTTACAGTGTATGTGTGACAGAAAGGAAAATTTCTTTCACAGCCCTTCTTGCTTAATTGAGACCTCCACTACATAAAACACTAAGATGATCAAGAAGACCAATCAGGTGCCAATGAAATTAATAAAATATGCTTCTTTTTAAAAAATGCTTAGATTGCAAGTCCATAATCCCATGGTTGACAATTATATTCAATCAATAAATTGCTAATTCTACAGGATGAACACACCTTCACCAAAGCTCAGAAGTTCGTGGTATCAGTTGGATGTCCCAGGGCAGCAATATTTACATGCCATAACATGCCTGAAAATGATTGAACACCATCACTAGTCAACAAAATCAAACATTTGCCTGAACATGTGACCAAATGTTTTTCTGATATGATATACATATACATACACACACATATACACACATATAAAACACACACACACACATACACGTATGTATATAACATTCATATATATTAAAAGGTCTTTTTATATTTAATTTTTATATAATCTGTTATAGGATGTTCTTTCAATTTACTTATTTTGAATAACAAAATACTGTTCAGAGAAGATTTCAATAGAATTAAAACTCTTGATGATGTCATTTGTTTAAAAAATTATTTTGTCTTCATTTTTTCCACAACTGTATTGTGTAAGAATACACATAACATAACATTTACTGTCTTTACCATTATTAAATATACAGTTCAGTGGTATTAAGTATCTTAATATTGTGTAACAATCACCAGGATTAATCTCCATAACTCTTTCCGTCTTGCAAAACTGAAGCTCTCTGCACATTAAACAATAATTCCTCATTACCCCATTACCCCAGTGCCTAGGCACTGGCAACCACAGTTCTACCTTATGTCTCTGTAATGTTGACTACACTAAGTACTTCACGTAAGTGAAATCATCCAGCATGTATCTTTTCTGTGACTTGCATATTTCACTTAGCACAATGTGCTCCAGTTTCATCTATGTGATAGCATATGTCAGAATTTCTTCCCTTTTTAAGCCTAAATGATACATCATTGTATGTATATTTCATTTTTCAATTCAATCATTCATTAGAGTTTTCCTCACATCTTAGTTACTGTGAATGATGCTATGAACGTGGTATACAAATATCACCTTGAAATATTACTTTCAAATATTTTGAGTATATAACCAGGAGAGGAATTGTTGGACTATGTGGCTAGTATGTTTTAATTTTTTTGAGAAACTCTCATGCTGCTTTCTGCAGTGGCTGTATCATTTTACATTCTCAGTGTACACAAAAGTTCTAATTTCTCTACATACTTACCAACACTTGTTGTTTTCCATTTTTTGATAGTAGCTACTGTAATGAGTGTACTATGGACTATGGTGTTAATTTAATGTTGAACTTCATTCTTTTGCATGTATGGCAGTTTTCCCAGAATCTTTTTTTGAAAAGACTATTTTCCCAATCGAATGGTCTTGGCACTCTTGTTAAAAATAATTTGACTACATATGTGAAGGCTTATTTCTGGAATCTCTGTTGTATTTTATTAGTCTATGTGCCTGTATTTAGGAAAGCACCATGCTGTTTTTATTAACATAGCTTTGTAGCAAATTTTGAGGCAGGAAGTTGTGTCCTCCAGCTCTGTTCTCCTTTTTCAGTAAAGTTTTGCTATTTGTGGTTCCTTGAGACTTTAACTTTCCTGATGGTGTTATTTGAAGCAAAAAAGTTTCCAATTTTGATGAAGTCCAATTTATCAATCTTTTCTTGTTTACTTATTTATTGTCTTTCTGGTGTTACAGCTAAGAAACCACTGCCCAATTCCAGGTCACAAAACTTTATCTCTGTTTTCTCATAAGATTTATAGAGTTTTAACACTTAGATTTAGGTTTTTGAATCATATTGAGTTAGTTTTTTATAGATTGTGAAGCAGAGGTCCAAATTTGTTCTTTTGAAAATGAATATTAAGCTGCCCTAGCACCATTTGTTGAAAAGACAATTATTTTCCCATTAAATGATTTGACACTCATGTCAAAAGTCAATTGATCATAGATGTTGAATTTATATTCCATTGATTGATCTATCTATCTATCTATCTATCTATCTATCTATCTATCTATCTATCTAATCTACATATGCCATCACCACACTCTTTTGATAATTGTTGCTTTGTTGTGAGTTTTAAAATTGGGAACTATGAGACCTTCAAGTTTTTCTTTTTTTAATCAGTATTGTTTTATCTATTCTGGGTCCTTTGAATTTTCATACACATTTTAGAATAAGTGTGCTCTTTTTTTGCAAAAGAAAAATCAGTTGAAAATTTCTAATGGTCACGTTGAATTTGTAGAGCAATTTGAGGGCGTTGCCATCTTAACAATATTGAGACATACATTTCAAGAACAAGAAGTATCTTTCCATTTATTTAGGTCCTCTTTGATTTTTTTCTGAGACTATATTGTTGTATTTGGTGAACAAATCTTGTACTTCTTTGGTTAAACTATTTCCTAGTGTTGATTGTTTTTGATGTTAGTGTAATGAAATTAAATTTCATTTAAAAAATTTTAATTTTCAATGAAGTTTTATTTTCATTGCTAATGTATAGATATACAACTGATTTTTATATTTATTTTTTATCTTGAAGTTTTGCTCAACTTGTTTATTAGCTCAAATGCCTTTTAAAAATTCTTTAGGGATTTTGCATCTAAAAGCATGTCAGCTGAGAATAGGTATACTTTCTTCCTTTCCAATCTGGATGTTTTTCTTCCTTCGCTTTTTTCCGTTAAACCCTTTTTACAAATGAAACTTTTTGGTTTGCAATAATTTAAGATTTACATGCATGTAGAAGAATAATGGAGATCTTGTGGATTCATTTTTATTTATTTATTTATTTAGTTTGAGAAGGAGTCTCGCTCTGTCACCCAGGCAGGAATGCAGTGGCGCAATCTCAGCTCACTGCAAGCTCCACCTCCCAGGTTCACGCCTTTTTCCTGCTTCAGCCTCCCGGGTAGCTGGGGCTACAGGCGCCTGCCACCATGCCTGGCCAATTTTTTTGTATTTTGAGTAGAGACGAGGTTTCACCATATTAAGCAGGATGGTCTCGATTTCCTGACCTAGGCAGGATGGTATTGATTTCCCGATCTCGTGATCTGCCCACTTCGGCCTCCCAAAGTGCTGGGATGGCAGACGTGAGCCACCGCATCCAGCTGATCTTGGGGATTCATTGCTGAGTTCCCTCCAACGGCAATGTCTTGCAAAACTATAGTATGATATCATAGCTATGATATTGATATTGGTGATGTCAACACACAGAACATGTTTCTCACTATGATAATTCCTCATTTTGCCCTTTTATTGACCTGCCCACTGCCTTCCCAAACCTTACCCTTCATAGCCCTTAGTGATCAATAATCTGTCTTTGATTTCTGTAATTTCATTGATTCAAAAATATTATATGAGTGGAATCATACAGTTTGTTTTCTTCTGAAACTGTTTTTTTTTTTTCTTTTCTCTTAGCATACATCTCTGGATTTTAATCCATGTGGTTGCATGTATCAATAGTTCATTTTTTCTTTTAAATGGTAGAGTTGTATTCCTTTCTGTAGATGTACCGCAGTTTGCTTAACCATTCATTTATGGAAAGACATCTAAGTTCTTTCCAACTTTTGGCTATTACAAATAAAAATTGGGTGAATACTCATGCATAGGATGTTGTGTCAACCTATGTTGTCCTTTCTCTAGTGTAAATGGTGAGTAGTCCATTTGCATATTTAATTTTAATTAATTTATTTATTTTGAGACAGGGTTTTACTCTGTCATCCAAGCTGGAGTGCAGTGGTGCAATCACAGATCACTGCAGTCTCAACTGCCTAGGCTCAAGTGATCCTCTCACTTCAGCCTCCCAAGTAGTCTAGACTAGGTACAGGCCACCACGCTTAGCTAATTTTTCTTTTCTTTTCTTTTCTTTTTAGGTAGACAGGGTTTTGCCACGTTGCCCAGGTTTGTCTCCAACCCCTAAGCTCATGCCATCTGCCCAACTCAGCCTCCCAAAGTGCTGGGATTACACATGTGACTCCGTGTGCTTTTAATAAAAAATTTCCTAAAGATTGGTGATGTTGAATTTCTTTTTGCATACTTATTTGCCTTCTGTGTAACTTATTTGATAAAATGTCTTTTCAGGTCTTTTAGCCATTTAAGAAACACTGAATTATTTGTTTTTTCACTGTTGAGTTTTTGAGTTCTAAATGTATTCTAAATACTAGTTTATCAATTGATATACTGCTTAAAATATTTTCTTCTGCCTTTATCTTGAATTTTTATTCTCTTTACATCGTCTGGAGTAGAAAAAAGTTTTAATTTTGTTGAGTTTCAATTTATCAATTCTTCTTTTTATGGGTTATAAAAATGCTTATTGTATCAAGTCGAGGAATTCCTTGCCTAGCTCTAGATTCTGAATATTTTCTCATTTTTTGGAAAAAAAAAATTGTAGCTCCTTATTTTGCATTTAAATCTAATAGCATTTTGAGTTAACTTCATATAAATATTAAGCATAAACTAAGCTTTTTTTTTCCCTCTCTTTTTGGCCTTGGGTGACCAATTTCTCCAGCATTTATTGCAAAGGATAGCTTTCTTCCATTAAATTGCATCTGATTGTGTATAAAATCAGTTATGACATATATATATGTGTGTGTGTGTGTGTGTGTGTGTGTATATATATATATATATATATATATATATATATATATATATATATACATCTATTTCTAGATTCTCAATTCTACTTGATACATCTATGTGTGTATCTCTATGTCAACACCACAGTCCTGATCACTGTTATTATACAGTTAGTCCTGGAACTGAGTAGGGATGTCCCCTTACCCCATTTTTCCCTGCCAAAATTGTTTTAGCAATTCTACTTCCTCTGCCTATACAGAAAAAGTTTATAATTATATTGCTTATATCTACTAAAAATCTTGCTGAGATTTTGATAGAAATTGTGATAAACTTCTTTTCAATTTGGAGAAAATTGGCGAATTTACCATATTGAATCTTCCAAACCATGAATTAAGATTTGTTTCTTCGGTTACTTAAATCTGCTTTGATTAATCTTATAATTTTAAAATATTTTACTATATAAATCTTGTACCTGTTTTGAAAGACTTACACCCAGGTTTTGTTGCTTTCAGTAATTGTAAATAGTACCATACTTTCTATTTTTGTGGCAAGTATATAGAAAAAGAATTGATTTTGTATGTTTATACTACTTCTTTCATCTTGCTGAACCCACTGTTATTTCTAGAAGTCTATTTATAGACTCCTAGTGATTTTATACATAGATCATTAGGTAATCAGCAAAAATAAATCACTTTCATTTTTTCTTTGTGATCTGAATGTTTTTATTTTCTTTTGTAGCCTTATTTTACCGGCTAGAAACTACAGTGTGATGTGGCATAATAGTGGTGAGAGTGAATATCCTTTTCTCATTACAAATGTTAGAGAGAAAGCACTTAGAAGTTTACTATTAAGTATAATATTAGCTAAGTAGAAGATACTTATGGCTTCAGATAATGGCCTTTGCTGTTTTCCTCAGAGTTTTTACATGTAATCATTGTTGAACTTTGTCAAATAATTTTTCTGCATTCATTGAAATAATCATATGGCTTTTCTTCTTTAAAATCTTAGTATGGTGTATTATTTTGAATGATTTCCGATATCAAATCAGCTTTGCATCTCTGGAATCAACTTATTTGGTCATGGTGTGGAATTAATTTTTATGTTAGTAAATTCTGTTTGCTAAATTTTGTTAGAAACTTTGTACTTTGTACCTATATTCATGACAGATATTACCTTTCTTCCTTTTCCCCCTTTTCTATCTCTTTCTAGTTTTGATATCTAGGTAATTCTAGATTCATTAAAAAAATGGGAAATGTTTCCTCCTCTTTGATTTCTTGGAAGAGATTGTGAGGAATTGGCTTTTCCTTAAACATTTGGCAGAATTATTTAGGAAAATCACTTGGGTTTAGAGGGTTTTTCATTGTTGTTTTTAATCACAAATTCAATTTTCTTAAAAATTAATAGGACTATTCAGTTTACTTTATGCTGGATGAATTTTGGGAATTTGTACTTTTCTAGGATTGGCCCATTTTATGTAACTTGTTGAATTTCATATGCAGAGCTTTTTGTGGTTTGTTTGATTGTGATTTCAGTGTCTATGTGGTCTGTTGCAATTTTCCTTCTTCATTATTAGTAACTTGTGTCTTTTCCTCTTTGTCAGTCTTGTAAGAAGTTTGTCAAATACATTGATCTTTACAAAGAACCAGCTCATTTTTTATTGATTTTCTCCATCACTTTTTCTGTTTACAATTTTATTTCTTCCTGTTTTTATCTTTATCACTTCCATCCTGCTGCTTGTCTTGGGTTTATTTTGCTCCTGTTTTTCACGGTTTTAGAGATGTATGACAAAATGAGTATTTGTGCTACCCTGACCAGATTCATATGTTGAATCCCTAACTTCTACTGTGTGTGATTGTATTTGGAGATGGGACTTTTAAAAAGACAATTAAAGTTGAATGATATCATAAGGGTGGGGCACCGATCTGACAGAACTAGTATCCTTATAAGAAGAGAGACAAATGAGCTCGTTCTCTCTCCACACACATGCACCAAAGATGGCCATGTTAGGTCATAGTGACAGAGCTGCTATCTGCAAATCAGGAAGAGAGCCCTTACCAGAATCTAAATTGCTGGAAACCTGGCCTGGAACTTCTAGCCCCCAAAATTGTGAAAAAATACATTTCTGTTATTTAAGTCAATCAGTCTATGATATTTTGTTATGGCAGCCAAAGCAGACTCATAAAACCTGTCTACAGTGTCGTTGAGTGTGTCTTTGTTTGATGTATTTCTTTTTTTAGTGGTTGCTCTATCTTATTGCAGTCTACTGGCATCAACTTTTTACCAGTTCATTAGTAGTTTAGAAGCCCTGTTTCCCTTTATTATCATAATTTATTATCATAATTATTTTCTATACCTACATTTAGAACCACATAGGACAGTGGTATCACTTTTGCTTCAACTTTCAAACATAATTCTCTTAAGACAAGAAAAGTCTATTGTACTTACCTATATTTGTGTGAAATGTGATTTTTTTCCTCATTTCAATATTCTTTATTATTGTTTTTATCTGTTTACAAAATTTTCTGTAGTCATTATTTTAAGAGAAATCTCCTGTAATTGAATTTTATTCTTTATCTGAGAATGTCTTTCTCCTTCATTTTGAGGGATTTTTCTCTGAATATAAAATTCTGGTGTGACAGTGCTTTTCATCTGTGTGTGTGTGTGTGTGTGTGTGTGTGTGTGTGTGTGTGTGCATGTGCATATGTGCTTTCTTTCAATACATGAAAAATATGAAAAATATTGAGACACTTCCTTCTGGCTTCCACTGTCTCTGATGAGGCCTCCACTGTCATTCGAACTGTTTTTCCCCTACAGATAATATGTCATTTTATTCTCTCTTTTCTTTCAATATTTTTTCTTAGTATTTACTTTTCAGAAGTTTGATTATCATGTCTTTTGGTGTAAATGTCTTGGACTTTATCCTGTTTTCAGCTTGTTAATCTTCCTGAATTTCTAGACACATTTTCCCCAAATTTGGGAGACTTTCTGTCATCTATTTTTTTGAATAATGTTTTCAGCCTTGTTTATTTTTTTTCTTCCTGAGAATCCAGGGACAAAAATTTTAGTTTTATTGTTTAATACTATAACTTTTGATGCCCTGTTTTCTCACAGCTATTGTTGTTCCTCTTGTCTTATTTTATCTCTTTTGTTCTGTTTGGATAATTTTAATTTTTCCTATTTTCAGATTTACTCGTTCTTTTCCTCCATTCAGCAGTTCTGTGTATCAACCGTATACTTTATTTTGCTTATTGTAATTTTCTGTTCTACAATTTCATGTTTCTCTTTTTCTTCTATTTCCTTTTTGAGACTCCATATTTGCTGAAACTTTCTACTTTTTCAGTGTTTAAGCATGTTTGCAATTGCTCACTGTAGCACTTTTATAATAGATATTTTAACATTTTTACAAAAAAATTTAACATCTATGCTGTCTTGGTGGTGATTTACTGATTTTCTTTTTCGTTAGTTTGAGCTGTTCCTGGTTTTTGGTATGATAAGCAATTTTATAGAAATGTGAGCATTTTGAAGATGGCTATGTTTTAGGCCTTCTGTTTTATTCTCCTGTTGCCTGGTGATCTATCGTTACTGCCCTGCCAGGGCCCCTCACTTGGCATGTATTGACACCCACAAAACATCTCATTAATGCCGAGTGTGGTGGATGTTCTGGCTCTCTTCTAAGCCTCCTGTGATATATCCGGTTGGGATTATCTTCGTACTGTTCCCTATTTGGAATCCACAGACCGAATGGAATCATGGGTGATCAATACTACTGGGCAGTGGTGAAAGTCCTGATACTCTACAATGTTTCCTCTGACACCACTCAAAAGAGGAAGACAGGAGAAGGACACCTGAGAACACTGCTTAGGTAGCAATCTGTATTCCTTACTGTGGTCACTGCTTTTCCAGAGGGGTATGGGCTTGCCTGGCTATAGCCTGGCAGGGATGTAAGATCTGGACCTATAACTGGACTTCTTTGATACCACCTTAGTGAGAGGTTTGAGGTGCCTAATTTTGGCCTGAAGAGCATGAAATCTTAAACTTTCCATTAGGTCTTTTGCGGTATGGGTAAAAATGGGGGGCATATATTTTTTATGCAATATTTTTCTGTAGTAGTGCAATTATTGTCTAAAAGTTTTGTCTGTACCCTTTGATGTTTCCAGCTGTCAGTTTCTTTGGCTCTAAATTCATGATAAAGAATGAAAAACAAACTAAAGAAAAACAAGGATCTCACTGTCCTATAGTTCCTTGGGTCTAGAGGCCTCTATTTGGTCCTTAGGTTTTTCTCTGTCTTTCAGAGTTTACTTATAATTTTCATATGTACCGCTTAAGGTTTTTATTTGTACTTAGCAAAAAGAGTAGGGAAAATATAACTACTGCAACTTTCTTGAAGTAGACGTCTTATAAAATTATTTTAAGCATAAAAAATCTAAAGTCATTTATACTTGTGTGTCCATTCATCTATATTCTCTGTATTTTGTACATATACAGAGATGTTTCTAACTACATTTGAAAAATTTACCTGTATCTGCTGTTTTCAGTACCAACTCATTACTTCATCCACTCAAAGATTTTAAGACAAACTTTTAATCATGTATTTGTTATTCTCTTCTCTGTCATCTGCCAATTTGGTATTTTCCATAGATTGATTAAAATTATTGATAAAATGTTGATAAAACAGAAGATAGGACTCCAGATAAAGCTATGATGTATTTTATCAATTACTTATTTATAGGTACATCCAGAAACTGCTTTTGCAATGTTTTAATGACCAGTTATTGTATTAATTAATGGCCATAAAAATCTAAAAAGAAAACAAAAACACAAAAACAAAAAAACAAACAAACAAAAAATGAAAACCACCTTCTATTCCCCGAAGTTTATACATCTGGTCAGTGAGGTGGAGAGATGCACACACATGCACACCCATATTCACAAACACATTTTAGAAAATCCTGTCTATAAAATAAATTATATATATATTATATAATTATATGTAATGTAAAATATATGCATATATCATATATAAATATATATATACATATAATGTATAATATAGTGGTGGCATAAGTGTAAAAGATACTGAGTATTCCTAAGGCAGAGAAGACGGCAGTACACACATTTTACTGACTGATAAACAGATAATAGCCCTTGTGGTGTCAGGATAAATTCCTAAGTGTAAAAGTATAAAAGAAGCTTCTGATTTCTGAGGACTTTAATACTAGTGATACTATTAGGAAAACTGTTAGTCTCAGCTGGATGAGAAGGTATAATGAATATTATTAGAGTTACTTTATACTAGAATTGAAAGCTAACTTATACAGGTGGGTGTAATTGGCATTCCATTTAGGTTTAGTGAGATGAAATAGCATTTTACACGATTGCCCAGTTAAGAATTTGCTCAACTGGATTCAAACCCAGGGCTGTCTCACTCCAAAGTACAAGTTTTTGATTACTATATTATATTGTCTTCTCAATATATAACAAGTTTTTATGGGTCATCATAATGCGATATACATTCACAGATCTCTTTTGTTTGGGAGGAGGAGCTACTGTGTTTGTGTCTGGGCATATCACAAAGAGGGGATAATTTGCTTATATTTTCGTCAATATTTCCTCACTATTATTTCTCCAAACTAAGATTTTGATAAATATTTAGAGATTAAAATAAATACAAAATCATCCCTGACCAAAATTTGCTTGAAAATTATTAAAAGGCACTCATCAGACACATGTTGAGCTGACAAGGTATTAATACCCTTTCATGAAAGCTGAGCAGCCTAAAAGGCATCTGAATTGTAGAACATTCAACCTATATTCAGACATAAGCCTTGAGAGTGTCCCTGGGCAGAGCAGCCAAAATCAACTTCAGATAATGGTTTTCAATTCACTTTACTGCACAGATGACTTGAGAATTAAGCTCACAATGTTCTGTTTCACATATGGCTGAATTGGTTCTACCTTGAGCATTTCTGAATGCAGGTATAAATTGATGCCTGCCTAAACCAACATAAAAATCTTAATAAATCCCATAGATAAATTCAAGGGAAAAAAAAGTTACCAAGAGTGTCAAATGCCAGAAAAACAATTTAAATAAAATCAGGATTGAAGAGTGCTGAATGAACTTGGTGTAACAATCATCAAAAGCATTATTCAGTAAACTTTCAGTGAAGAGTTAGATACAAGAGTAAGATTGAAATAGGTAAATAAGTGATTGGAAGGTAAACATACGGACTGAGACATATTGCCATAACTCTACAGCACTTTTTCTTTTCATAGGCAAGCTTTCTAAAGCTTTTAAAGTCCTTCTGAGTTGATAAAAAAATTAAATACATTTATGTGCTCAGACAATGAAATGCGAAGATGCATAGTAGGGAGACTAGAAGGTTCATGCATGTCTTTTACTAAAACAATGGTGAGAGTCAAACTCCACAGCACAGAAACATTAATTTGCTTTGCATAGGAAAAAGTTTATCTCTTTGGAGGAGAAGTCAGGTGGACACATAATTCTCAACTTCAGGCCTCCCATTTTCCTCCATTTTCCTGATGTCATGCTCTTGTGTAATCTCTTCCTTTCAATGGAAGGTTTAACCAAGTGAATTTCTGATAATGTATAAAATATGCAACACAGAGGATATGTCAATGATATCAGCTTTCTATTGCTCTCTGTCTGTTTCCCAGAGAAGTAAGTTGCCATGATGTAGCTACCCCATGGAGAAGTTCATGTGACAGTCAACTGTTATCTCAGATCAAAAGTCAGAAAAGACCTGAGGCCTCTAACATTCATGAGGGAGCCTGGAAGCAGGTCCTTTCCCAATCAAACTTCGTGATGACTGCTGCCACAGCTGACAACTCAATGGCATCCTTATGACAGACCTTGAGCTAGGGGACCCCAGTCAAGCTGCACCAGATTTCTGATCCACACTGACAGAGGTGGAGATAAAGTATACAGGTTGTTAGAAATGTCACATATTTTAGTGACTGTGTCTGAATTTCATAGTAATAGTTTATCATAAAGGTAAAAATTCTTTTATAAAATATAAACAGGGGAAGATATTTTCAGACTGTACTCCTCTAAGGCCTTTTGAGTGGTTCTAGGAGAGCAAGTGCATCAGCACCATGGAGAGCTCCACGAACAAGCCTCTGTAACATTCCACTCAGTGTCACCATTTATGTCTCCTTGTTTTTAGCTCTGTTACAAAATGTCCATCTTATTGATACGTATTCTCCACTCTTTCACTAAATTCTTTAACGTATTTTTCATAGTTAAAATAAATTGTCTGTCTGATAGTACCAGTAGCGAGGGCATATTTGAGTTTGGTTTTGTGGATTACCTTCTTTATTGAGAGTGCTTGCTGTTCTTGTTTCTTGGTGTGTGTGGTTTTGAATGATTTGGGAATGAAAGCTTGTATCTCATGTTAGCCAACGGAGACTAAATTAAGTAATATCAATGCCTGGACATGGACACCTTTCTTTTGCTTCTAGGCCTTCAGTGTGGGATGTTGATATGAAATTTATATGGAGTAGAGAGGGTCCTTATTCCTCTGGGATCAATACTTTGAAGGGTTATGTAATACTGCATCTCTGAGTCTCCTTTACCCACATACAGAAAGTAACTGAGAATGAAATCCCGAGAGGAAAGTAGCACGAAGCAGAAGAGGATGAAAAAGACACCTCTTTATATTTTGAACAAGAAAAGCTTTTAACCTGTAAGAACATACTTTTTGTTGGCTTCTCAGAAAACTGAAGTAAAAGAGCAACCCACTAGCCTGAAATCTAAGGAAAGACACACAATTCCAAAGAGGTTCAGATCTTAAGCACTTGAAACTTGCAGTGGATGCAATTTGATGTACAAACCCTTAAGAAGAACTACAGTAATATTTTCAATAAATTCTTAAAATGATTGTAGGATGTTGTGTGTCTACATAAACATTGGAGGACACAGAACCAAGAGCCATTAACACTCATAGGCTCTTCTTCATGAACTCAATTGAGTACTTATGAGAAAGACTGAAGTCAGGACAAGAGATCAGAGAAAGAATCCCTTGTGCAAATTTGGAAAAGAAGAGCTGTATGCTCCCCCTTTCATATTATGTGGGAAAGTGACACCACCTCAGAATGATCCTTGATCCTTTCCTTCCTAAGAGAAAAGACATCAAGACATTAGGAGAAGAGGAGTAAATCCTGTTGCATTTGGAGCACAGGTGAAGATCCATTGTAGCTGGGGGAACAGAAGAGAAAGCATCTCATTCTACACCTGAGTGGTGGGTAGGAACAGTACACAGATATGCCCTATAACTAGCATGGAGACAGCATCACTGAGAAGACACCTAAGTCTGAGGCTAAACCAAGACAGCAGAAAATCACCCCACTCTCCCCATCTAGAGGCTGGCATGTACTGAGTAACAAACAACAGCAATCCATTGTTCGGGAGGCTCAAGAGCATGAGAGACACATTTTCTGAAGCACAAGCACAGATAAAACACCTAAAACTGAGGGTGGAGCAACATTTAGTAAAACCATAAGAAGAATTAACTCCCACATTAAGAACAGGGTAATTATGGAGGAATCTGAAGCCCATGATTTGTGAGAATGGCCATAACAACAACACAACCAACCCAGATAACTCCTAAATAGGTTGACTCAACATCCCACAACAAAGGCTTAGAAGAAAAATAAACGTGTCCGTTGGCAGACATTGATATTATTTAACACAGTCCCTGGTGGCTTACATGAGATATCTAGTTTTCAATCCTAAATCATAAAAAAAAAAAAAAAAACCCACAAAGGAACAAGAATAGTAAGCATTCTCGATAAAGAAAGTAATCAACAAAACCATGCCTTTATTGTTGGAACTATCAGAGAGAAAATGCGTGACAACTATGAAAAATACATTTAGAACTCTAGTGAAAAAGGTGAAGAATGCGCATGAATAAAATGGGAATTTTGTTACAGAGATGAAAACGAGGAAACAGAAATGGTCACCCTAAGGGAATGCTGCCTCTGCCTTGATACGGAGCTCTCCATGGTGCTGATACACTTGCCCCACTAGAACCACACAAAAGGCCTCTGAAGAAGTATAGTCTGAAAATATCTTCCCCCATTTATAATCTGATCAAGGGTCTTTTTTTATCGTTATGATAAAA
The DNA here is from genome assembly GCF_002776525.5 of Piliocolobus tephrosceles. Lineage (NCBI taxonomy): Eukaryota > Metazoa > Chordata > Mammalia > Primates > Cercopithecidae > Piliocolobus > Piliocolobus tephrosceles. The sequence continues at coordinate 10,664,515 of NC_045436.1, read as the reverse complement.
TGTTACTATAAAATTTAAACATATTCAACTAAAATATGAGACATTTCTAACAAGCTGTAAGCTTTATCTCCACCTCTCTCACTGCATATAGTGAACTTTGTGCAGTGGAGCTTTTATCGAGTTTCCCTCAATTAACACATGTCTCAGAGTGAACATATTTTTTAAACTGCCTAGAAAAATTTCTTTCCTTTTGGTTTTGTTACTAAAGTCAGAGAGGGTTTTGGAAAACAAAGCAGAATTGTGAAAGTTTTACTGAGATTTGACACAAAATTTATATGGAGAAGAAAGGGTCCTTATTCCTCTGGGATCACTAGTTATATGAGTTGTGTAATGCCGCATCTTGACCCACATACAGGAAGTAACTGAGAATGAAATCCCCAGAGTAAACTAGCACCGAGTTGAAGAAGAGGTTAAAAAAGAGACCCCTTTATATTTTTTCCCAAGTCTTTATTTTTTGGCTCACCAGAAACCTGCTAAAAGCCTGCATTACAATAAAGATTTTTAAGTAAGCATGAAACTGCAAGTAAAATTACAGAAAATTTAAAGACTACTTTAAAATCTTGAGAAACTTTTTGCCAGACAGAAAACCCAGAATCCATAAAAGAGGAAGATCAACACATTTTACTAATTAAAAACATATTAATTTAAAAATACAACAGAAAACAATGAATAAAAATACAATATGGGTATAAGTATTTACCACAAATGCAACAAAGACTTCATTTTCAAAATATGTAAAATTCCTAACAGATCACTAATAATGAAAAGACAAACCCAAAACTGGTAAAATAAACAAAAATGTATTTCATTAAAAAGATAAAACAATTAGCAAGTGAAAATGTATTTTAAAATTTACTACCTCAGTAATAGAGAAAGTGAAAACTAAAATTAATAATTTTTTCTTGTAGTGCAAATTGGCCAACATAAAATTTATAGTACTTATTAAGCACATGCTTTAATCCCAAATTCTCTTTTTGGCAGTTATTTTTAATAATTTTTACATGTTTACACAAAACATACATGACCAAGAAATTTATGAAATATTTATAATAGCAGATATCAGGAACATTTAAATATTTTTAAATTGGTGACTATTAAATATATTGTTTTTACATTAAGAATTCTATGCAACAGTTGGAAGAATTAAGCATACTTGCATGAACTATTCTGCAAAATTTCAAGTTTCCCATTTAAATGAAAAACAAGATGGAAAACGACATATTGTTTTCTATGATTTTGTGTTAAACACACACCTGAGATACCTTATATATCTATGTATACATATATTGTAGGGCAATTTAAAAGTGGAAGAAGTAAACACTCTATTGATCACAGGAGCTACACCTAGAGCAAAGATTTAAGATATGTATACAGTCTTTAATTTTTTTCACAGTGGGTAATGTGCTTTTATAACTACATAAGTGTATTAATCTGTTTTCATACTGCTATAAAGAACTGCTCGAGACCAGGTAATTTAAAAAGAAAAGAGGTTTAATTGACTCACACTTCAACATGGCTGGGGAGGCCTTAGGAAACTTACAATCATGGTGGAAGGCAAAAGGGAAGAAAGGCACCTTCCTCACAAGGCAGCAGGAGGGAGAAGTCCTGAGAAAAGAGGGAAGAGACCCCCCTTATTAAACCATCAGATCTCATGAGAACTCACTCACTGTCATGAGAACAGCATGTGGGAAAAACCCCATGATTCAATTACCGACATTGGATCTCTCCCTTGACATGTGAGGATTGCAATTTAAGATGAGATTTGGATGGGGACAGAAAGCCTAATCGTATCAATAAAGATATTTTATTATTTATTAAAAAGGAAGTCAAGTTTTGTCACAACCAAATATCTTGGAAAATAATAATTTTACTTTTGAAAATATTTTTATGTTATTTTCCTTGAAAATGCTTGAAGAATCACAAATGGTTTGTACACAAAGCAACTTTATAATAGTCACAACACAAATGAATTAACAAAAACAAATAAAAGAATGAGAGAAGGAAAACGAGAAAGGGAAGCATAAAGAATGTAGTAAATAGATGTCTTCTGAAATAAAAATTTTCTCAATTTCTACTTCAGATATTTTACTTGCAAATGGGTGCCCTTGGGCAAATTATCTGAATTCTTCACTTATTAGAAAACTTACCTATATTATGGGAATGTTATAAATATTTAAATATGGTTGACATAAAATTACCAATGCAAAATTCCAAAATTATGGTAGATACATGTCACCATTAATAACAAGATGCATCAAAAACTTATTTTTCTGTTCTATAATTGTCTTTTTTTTTTTTTTTTTTTTTTTGAGACAGGGTCTCAGTCTGTCACACAGGCTAGAGTGCAGTGGTGCAATCATAGCTCACTGCAGCCTCAAACTCCTGGGCTCAAGCGATCCTCCCACCTCAGCTTCCCAAGTAGCTGGGACCAGAGGCATGCACCACCATGATTTTTTTCCAGTTGAGACAGTTTTTTCTTGTGATGCCCAGGCTCCTGAGTTCAAATGATCCTCCCATCTCTTTCTCCCAATAAACTCCCAAGTTTATATTAACAAATCAAAAATAAAAATGAAAAGTTATTTTTCCCCTTTCAGTCTCACTCATCTATAATTTTTTAAAAAGATAACTGTCATTTTCATCTTTCTTATGAATATAATGTAAGGACCAAAGGAAAACTTCCTCGTTGCCCTCTGAAGGGTTACTGAACCACTGACAAAAGGCAGATTAATAAGATAAAATGCATAGAAATATATTAACATGCATGGAGGAGACTCACAGAGTGATTACCCCAAGCCCCCGAGAGGTTCAGAAGCTTATAGAACATCTTCTGGTTACATGATCAATGGGGGCTCAGAGAATGGCCCAAAACAGGTTATGGCAATAAGTTGGGTTATGGGAGGGAGAGAAGAGCAGGCCTGGAGAGCCAAGGTGGTCTTGTTAAGCAGATGAAGCCTCGCAGGCAGCAGTCCCCTGAGAGAATAAGATGGGAAATGTTTTTTTCCAGACTTTAAAGATGTCAGATTTTCAGTAATATTTCCTAGGTCAGATAAAGGTGGGCCTCAGTGAAAACCTGACTGCATCAATGCAGATTTCCCCTGCAAATGCAAATCTCATCCTGCAAGACAACTTTTTGACTATCTTTTTATTCCAAGCCCTTCTAAGTAGTCACCTTGAACTATGCCAGGAAAATATATTTTAGGGTGAAATAATTTGGCTTCCTTCAATAGGTTACCTTGTATGTTTTTGAATTAATAGTACAGTCCTCAAAATAACACTTTTAAGGCCTTTCAGAATTGCAAGACAACAACAACAAAAAAGCTTTTATTATTATTATTTTTTTTTTGCCTAACCCTGTATAATAAATATTTCTATATTCACCTGTGCCATTTTTTTTTTTCTTTTTTGAGTCAATGTCTCACTCTGATACCCAGGCTGGAGTGCAATGATGTAATCATGGCTCACTGCAGCCTCAATCTCCTGATCTCAAGCAATCCTCCCTTTTTGGCCTCTCAAAGTACTGGGATTATAGTGATCCTCCAAGCTTGTTTCAAATCTTTGACTACTGATTTCTTCATCTTATGTAATAAGTAGGCAGTTTAGTGATTTACAAAAGGATACTAGAAAAAAGAAGCCATAGATTGAATTGCCAACTATTTCAAAAATATAATATTTGAAGACCTAAGCCAGTGATCTCAAACTGTAGTTAAGTAATCAACTACTTATAATGCATGTATCCCTGAACCCTCAAGAACCACTTAAAAATGTATAAATCCCTTAACTTATCCCATGGATTTGAATTCAGTGGATCTTCATTATTTCTAGGAATATGCATTCTTACATATAACTCAAAGAAATTTGAGCTCATCACTCTTAGTTTACACTTTAGTAAAAACTGCATTAAACTCCCCTTCCCTCCCTCCCTCCATTTTTAGCCCCATGATGTAAGATTCACTTCATGAGTCAATGGAGTCATTGTATCTTCATATGTTTGTAAGTCAGTCATTCACTGACTTATGTTTTGAGAAGATGAAAACCCATGATATACAACTTAATCGTGGCAGCTATGTAAAAATTCAACATATACATGTATAAAGAATTGTAACACATAGCAGTTACTTACTCAAACAAGATGCAGAGACATTTGTTTTGATAGATGAGCTTTCTCAGTAGCTTTTCTACTTGGCAAGCCAGGTGTATTTTTAGTAGAGGCAAAGCACCTGGTTTAGCAGAACATCCATTATTAATCATTAGTAGAATGTGTAATTTACTGCCCATAATGATAACTATAATAGCTCCTTACATAAGCAAGGCTGAAGGACTGTCACTTAAATTGTTGACAGTAACTAGTAGATTACAGATTAAAAAATACTTTAATTGATAATTCCACAGAAACACAAAAATATCTGGTAAACATAAAAATGAATTTAGAAGGGGGTTATGTAATTTAAATTTTCAATTTAATGAACTCTCTTTAAAGGCAAATAATGTATGCATTATTTTGTGAAGATGCATAGTAAATATGCCACCTTCAGAGAATGGTTTAATCAAATATTTTTATGCAAATAGAAAAATAAAGGATAAAGCCCTAAATACTGTCAAATTATGCCCCCAGTTGACAGGCAAGATGGACTCCCTGTGGCTCAAAAGTAAGAGCAGAGCCAAGAGGCCGTGGCAGGCTGAGGAACGGTCAAGTTCTCTGTGTCCTACAAAGTGTTGTAAAACTTGTTTTTCTGCCTCCAAGTCAAATAACCACTTCTGGAAACAACAGCAGCTGGAAACTTCCCAAATGATCACCAGCAGACCACCTGGTAACTGACAGACCACCTGGAACCAGCCAACTGAGAGAGAGACTGGCGATTTTGGGCTTAATGGTCATCCAATCACAACTCTGCCCCTCACTCCCCTGAATCCCCTCCCTTGCCTTCTGGTTTTTGCTTTAATCATCTCTAAGTCTCCATCGTGTCCCTTGGAGTACACTTACTTTTGTACAACAGAGGCTATGTCTCCCTAACCTGTGGCTTTTTAAAAAAAATAGAAAATAGAGCTCTCCCTTTTTGCACTGCAGAGCACATGGTCTTTTGTTAACAAAACCAAAGATCACCTTGTTTAGAACAGAGTATACATTCCACCTATTATAGAATAAAATTTTGAACAATATTGAGTTACAAGTGCATAATATCAGTACATTGGGATATTCGTGGCATAAAAAAAATATTGAATGAAAAACAGGAAAGAAGTAAGAAATTTCAGCGGTGATGTAAGACCTGTTGATGTAGAATGAGGGCATACTGTGTATTAAAGTAATGTCACAGAGGCCTTGCACAGCAAACAAGAGAAAAAAGTCTGCTTCTGTATAAAAAATGGGATTAAGACTCATGGCAAATATATTTCACTTCATAGTTGTGCTTAGTGTCACACTTAGAGATACATGCCCTATGTTAACTCAAACACTCGCTGAAATGATAACACGAAAAATCAGAGTTAAACATTTTCAACAAAAAATTAAAGTGTTTGGTCTAATTTATCTCAAAGGATTTATTCAGCTTTAAAAGGTTCAACATTCCCTATAATATTGACTGTAAATTAATCAATTTCTGCCTTGAAAATGATAGAAAGTTATTTGAATACATGTTTTATTCATATAATTGGCAAATATTTAAAATTTATCTTAATAGCATATTAAACTCCAAGAAGTGAAGGGTATTCAATTGATTATTTCTAAAATGTGGCCTCACTTGAGTATTCTAAATCAACTATATTTCATAGTACACATTCACATTAAACAACACGTTTTCAAAGGAAATGCATTTATTAGAAGCAACTGTTAAAATATAATAGAGATGGTATAAATTATCTCTATTATATAATAATTTATATAATAATTTAATAATAATTCTGTCAAGGCTAAACTGATATATACCTTTGATCTTCTGACAATTAAAAAGATCTTGCCAAAAAATTATGATCAGTGAAATGTGATATACCATTTTAAGACACATTAATTTAACTTTAATAAATCTATCAGATAAAAGGGTATAGATATTAATTATCACAACTGCTAATATCACAAAAAGGAGAAAATCAGAAACGATATGCCATCTGACAGAGGAACATTATATGATTCATGAAAAATTGCCAATCCAAATGTTAAGGCTGAATCTGTAAAAACTTTCAAATTCAACTACCCATTTACAGAAATTCAGATATCAGAGAAATGTGCTAACCAATTGCATGAAGATTTAATCAACAAAATCCAGAACATGAAATAATTTGCTTTCTCAACAAATAAATTGCAAGATGAAAAGCAAGAAATGGAAAACTTGCCGTTGAGATACTGTGTGTGCATTTTCATGTTTATGTGAATGTTGCTGTGTGCCCATGTGTGTGCATCAACCAATTACAATAGGCTTTATTTATGTGGATTTTAACTCAAATAAACAGATGAAAATAATGAAATTTTCCAGAGAACTAGAAATATATGAACAATTACTACATATTTAATTATGTAAGTTAGTTTTTAATGTGAATGTGATAATGACATTGTAGATTTTTAAAGAAATCTATTTTTGTAAGGTAAGAATTCTATTCATATTATTTAGAATTGCATATTAAAATTTTTACAGAAAAACTATGTTTTCTGGAAGTAGGTAAGGTATAGATAATACACCTTCAGACATGAGCTGGTAATTATTGACGCATAGGATAATTACGCAGCAATTATATTAGTTTTATTTTGCATGTGTTTGAATTTTTCTCAATCAAAAGTTAAGGTTATTTTAAAGCATATATTTATAAACAAATCATCATGGAGAACTTTATTAATGTTTTATAATTTATGATTTATAATAACCAAACTACAAAGTAGTTTGATTGCTTTTATTATTCAAAGTAGACTAACTTGTGTTGTTACTTCTCATAGGTAAAACTTTTCATTCTCTTTCACATGTGTAATTAAATATTTCCACTGGTTAGATTGACTGAAGTTGTTACAGATGATTGCATTTTATTATCTACTAACTACTTTCACTATTAGCATTACTATTCTGATTAAACGATTTATAGATATTAGCATGATAAAGAGACAAGATAAAAGTGGATTCTGTAAAAATAATTTATTTCTTCAGTCTTTTTATCTCAAATTTCCATATCCAAAATTATGCGGTTTTCTTCTCACAAAATAAAATGCATTACGTATTTGAAGTGACAGCAGTGTGAACTTGTCAACTCCAATGATGTTCATAATAAGAAAGGAGTATGCCAGTGAAACATCTATTTGAAGATATAAGGAAAGTGAGTTCCAGGCAGATGAGAAAGTAAACATAAAAGTTAAAATTCTGAGTTCAAAACAAGATTAAACTGTTTAATGAAGTGAAATACATTCAATTGTTCTGAAATGGAGTAAGCTGAGGGAAGAGGGGGTTGAAATAAGCTATGTTTGAGGAAGCCAGAAATTAAAATTTGTGGTAAGGAATAACCAAATGGCGAGAGCTGGTTAGAGGAATGGAGAGACATGAGCTGGCTGCTGGTGAGAAACGAACTTCAGAAAGTGAAATTTAGGAAGTGTTCAGGAGTGAAGTGAATGTTTGAGGAAGGTGAAACAAGGCAAACTACAGTCAACCAATATAAAGATCCTTGAAATTGTCCGGGAAAAGACTGTATTGGCATAGGGAGGAAAAATGATCAGATACCTACTTAGAAAATACAGTAGAAATGCTTTGAGATTAGAGGAAAGGGAAGAGGAGACAACTCCAGGTTTGCTTCTCACCACCTCTCGCCCAAGCAGTTGCCGAAACAGCTTCGCCATTTATCAAGATGGAGAAGCAGTGAGAAGGACAGATGTAGGGTTTGAGTTGTTTGTTTCTTTCCTTTTCTTTTTTTCTCCCTCTTTTTCTTCCTTCCTTTTTTCTATTCTTTCTTTTTTTTATTTTAAATGAATTTTGAAGTCTGTATTTTATATTCAGTTGAAGATGTTAAGTACACAGTTGTGCATATGAGTCCGAAAAGCTCATGAGAAAGAATGTTCTAGAGCTATACATTTGATACCATTATACAGCTGAATTTTTAAAGCTGTAAAACTAAATAAAGTTATTGATGCAGTGTGCATAGGACAGAAAGGAAGATCAAAAAGTAATTCATGGAACAACTTGCTTTTTAAATGTGGAGAAGACAGTGAACATTTTGAAAAATGAACGTATATTTTCACGTCACCTCTTTACCATGAGATTAAGTATTAACTAGCTTTTGCACTGTAAAGTCAGCTAAAATGCATTACATTTGAGAAGAATGCATTAATGAGCTATTTTTATACATGCTGTCTTTCCTGAGAAGAACATTTTAGAGTAAACCTCTTTGAATGTTCAGGAGCCCTACTATTTCTGGCTATGCTGCTTTAGTTACCTCTGAAAATACAATATATAAAGAAACTTACACAGCATATAAATTGATAGCTTTCAGAGAATGAGTATCTGGCAGTGCTGGATAGTGATACCTAAAAGACAGAAAATAAAGAATATAAGACGGATTCATGTCTCCACTTACTCTCTGGAGGGAGTGTCTAGGACACAGCCAATAGAGTTGGCAAGTTGAAGGCAGAGGGGCAGAGAAAAAAAAATGAAGAAATAATAACATAATTTTTCTAAATTGTATGAAAATTATAAGCCCCTAGAGCTAAGAATCTCAACAAACTCCAAGCACAAGAAACATGAAGAAAACTAATAAAAGTATATCATCATGAAATTGTTCAAAGGGGAAAAAAGACATGTTATGGATAGAAGAATAAATATAAGGATGAAAACAGGTAAAACAAAACACAATGGAGCAGCATTTCATTGAACTTAAGAAATTACCAACAATCTTTCAAAAACAAAGGTGAAAATAAAGATTATCCCAGACTCATAGAAACTACAAGTATTTATCATCAATAGGTCTACACTAAGAATATGTTAAGAAAAGTTTTTCAGGTAGAATAAAATGATATCAGATTGAAATCTGTATCTCTAAAAGGAAGTAAAGTACATTTGAAATGTTGTATAGGTAAATAAATAGAATTTTTCTTCAATTTTAAATTTATTTAAACCATAACACCAATATGTTGTGATACTTATACCATATGTAAAAACAAATATGTAAAAATAATAGCACAATGTCTAGAAAAGTAGATGTAAAAACTTTTATTTTAAAGGTTTTTTAAAGTTTAAGTATTACAACAGTATTTGAAGGTATGCTGTGATAAGTAAAGGCCTACACTAGAAAATCTAAAGCAATTTCTCTCTCCCCCACTTCTCTCTCTCTCTTTCTCTCTCATGCACGCACACACACGAAAGAGAGAGAGAAAGATATATCTAATAAGCGAACAGAGCAAATAATACAGAATCATTTTAAATGGCAGGAAAAGGTAAAAATAAAACTGAGAAAAAATGGATAAGAAAAAAATACAGCAAAATGATAGATACAACCTCTAAAATATCAATAATCAAAATAAAGGCAAACAGGATATGCATTCCAATTAAAAAGCAAAACTTGTTAATGGAATGGCTATATTAATATAAAATGCTGGAGATTCCAGAGGAAAAAAGCATCGCAAACTACGTGAAGAGTTATTCAGTAATGACAAGTGAGTAGTTCATCAGAGATAACAATTATAAATGTCTATGAACCTAAAAACAGAATTTCAGGTACGTGAAGAAAACACTGATAGAACTGAGAAGAGAAATAGGAAAAAAACACAAGTAAATTAGTTTTCAAACAACTGACATTTCTAAGCAGAGCAATAACAAGAAAATGAAATAAAAATAAAATAAATAAAATGAAATAAAACATATACAGATTGGAAAATAAGAAATAAAGTTTCCTTGTTGCAGATAATATGATTGTATAGTCAGAAAACTCCAAGGACATAGGAAAACGAGAACAAATCAGAGAGTTTATCAAGCTTTTGTAGGACACAAAGTCAAAATACAAATCAATCTTATTTTGTATACTAGCAATAAATTGAAATTAAATAAGAAACACAATACCACTTAGAACACCACAAATAAATTAAACAAGTTGATGTTACTCCAACAAAATATTTACATATTTATATGCCAAAAAATTTTAAATTATGCTGAAAAAAAACATAGACCTAAACCATTGAAGACAAATATTGTGGTTGTGGAACAGAAGACAACATAATAAAGATGTCAATTTTCCCCCAATGCAATTTGTATCAAATTCAGGTAGATATTGGTAAATAGTGATATGCTATTTCTAAAATTTATAAGAAAATACACACAAAAAAATGGCCAGGCATGGTGGCTCACGCCTGTAATCCCAGCACTTTGGAAGGCTGAGGTGGGCAGATCACCTGAGGTCAGGAGTTCAAGACTAGCCTGGCCAATATGGTGAAACCCTGTCTCTACTAAAAATACCAAAATTAGCCAGATGCAGTGGCACCTGCCTGTAATCTCAGCTACTCGGGAGGCTGAAGCAGGAGAATCACTTGCAGTGAGCCAAGATCACGCCATTGCACTCCAGCCTGGGCGACAGAGTAAGACTCCATCTCAAAAAAAAAAAAAAAAAAAAAAAATTGAATTAGTAAAATCATTTGAAAAGTAAGAGCTAGGTTGTGGGATTCATGCAGCCCAATTATAACTCATTATATACCTACAGTAACCAAAACTGAATGGAAGGATACACATACAACTCAGAGAACACAATCCAGATATAGACTCACAAAAATATGCCCAAATGATTTTTATAAAGGTGCAAGAACAATTTAATGGAGAAAGAGAAGTCTTTTCCACCAATGGCACTGACAATATGAAATATATTTTTTGAAAAGAACCATAACCTAAACCTCACACTTTATTCAAAAAATTTTACTCCAAATAGAGCTAAATGTAAGTAATAAGCTATACAACATAAGAGAAAATCTTTGTGAATTTGGGCTAGAAAAAATGTTCCTAGACATGATCCCAAAGGCGCAATGGATAACAGACAATACCAAATTGCAAGTAAGGACATGGAAAGATGTTCAATATTAATTAGCTGTTCAGACATGAAAATTAAAATCAAGATGAGATACCATCATTGCTATGTTTTGAATGCGTCACCCAAAGTCCACGTGTTGGAAATGTAACACCCAATGCAACAATATCGAGAGGAGAGGCCTTTAACAGGTGATTAGGTTATGAAGGCTATGCTGTCATTAATGGAGTAATGGTGTTCTCACTGGAGTTGGTTAGTTCTCTTGAAAGGGAATTTGTTACAAAAGCAAGTCCGGCCCCTCTTGCACATGCCCCCTCCCTTGCCCTTTTGTCTTCTGCCTTCTGCCATGGGATGAGGCAGTGAGGAGACCCTCACCAGGTGTGGGCCCTTTGATCTTGGGCTTCCCAGCTTCTAAAACAAAACAAACAAAACAAACAAAACAACCAACCAAACAAACAAACAAAAAATCTCTGTTCCTTCTAAATTACTCTCTGGCAGGATTTCTGGTATAGCAGGACACAACAGGCTAAGACAATCTTAGGTATCTCAAAATTACTAAAATTAAAAAAAAAAAAAAATGACAACACTGGTAGTGAGGCTGGGGAACAACTGTGGAAATATTGTGGAAATATACAAGGGAATAGTCACTTTATTAGTTTTCTGTTGTTACTGTTTACCACAAACTTAGCAGTTTAAAACAAAACAGTCCATTTTCTCACAGTTTCCGTGTGTCAGGAGTCTGGTAGTAGATGGAGACTGCCTGACTTCTGTCACCAATGACCAGAGTTGGGGCAAACTTCACAGGTTAATGGCACAGTCCTTCATAAGATTGTTCTCACTTCAGACACCCGCCTCACTTCTGGAAATTCCAAGACTACCCTCACTTTTGTCCAGTTGGCTACAATTTCTGAGACTGTCACTACACTATCCCCCTTCAGGTTCAATAATTTTCTAGAGTGACTCATATAACTCAGGAAAATCCTATAAATATGATTACAGTTTTATTATAGCTAAAGGATGCAAATCAGAACTGACCAAATGGAAAGACACTTGGGGTGAGGTCTGGGAGGCTTTCTTTCTTTCTTTCTTTCTTTCTTTCTTTCTTTCTTTCTTTCTTTCTTTCTTTCTTTCTTTCTTTCTTTCTTTCTTTCTTTTTTTCTTTCTTTCTTTCTTTTTCTTTCTTTCTTTCTTTTCTTTCTCTATACATAGATTCAAGATTATTAATTTTGACTTCTTAAATTTAAATTTTTGATTGATTTATTTTTTAATGTTTATTTTAAGTTCAGGGATGCAAGTACAGGTTTGTTACATAGGTAAACTGTGTCGTGGAGGTTCGTTGTACAGATTATTTCATCACCCAAGTATTAAGCCTAGTATCATTAGCTGCTTTCTTAATCCTCTCTGAGAGGGTTTCAAAGGTGAAACTTTTATCATCCTCTCCCATGTAATCAGGGTTCATTACCCTCCAGGCACACTGATGTGTTACCATAATCAGATTACAGCCAATCAGGGAAGCTCGCCCAATGCTGGTGTCCAGAATTTTAATTACGACTTCATTACCTATGTGTGATTGAGTCATTGGCCATATGACTCAATCTTCAGCCCTTCTCATGTCCCCAGCAGTTAGGCTCAAAGCCCCAACCCTCTTATCACATGGTTGTTCTTTCTAGCTTGACCAGATCCCATCTTGAGTCATCTCCTTAACACAAACTAATCTAGGAGCCCACGATGAGTCACCTTGTCAGTATAAACTCTCATGTGTGAGCTGAAGGGTCACCACGAATAACAAAGATACTTCTATCACTTGGCAAAATCCAAAGATTTACAGGCTACCTACCTCTTAGAATCTGATAATAAAAGCCAGACAAGTATTGTTTATTGTACGAGTCCTCTTCTCAGAGTCTCGTGTGGTTAAAATTAAGATGTTGGGTACCTGTGTCTTCACTGGGTGGCTGGATTAATAGAGCTTATTTTAAGAAGACTCAGGTTGTTGGAAGATCTCGTTTCTTTGTGGTTATGTGATTGAGGTCCTAATTTTCTTGCTAGTTATTGGCTAAAGGCCACTCTCAGCATCTAGCGGTTACTCTTGGGTCCTTTCCACATGACCCAGGCCATTTAATATGCTCCTTTAAGTCCAGAAAGTAAGTCTATGCATCTTTGAGTCTGTTTTAATGGGCTCACGTGACTATGTAAGGTTCACTTAGGGTAATCACCCTTTTGATTCGTTCAGAGTCAAGTGACTAGGAGCATTAATTACGTCTTAAACATTTCTTTGGCCGTATCACAGGAGTAGTTTTTATATTCACAAATTCTATTGGCATTCAAGGAGAAGACTTTATAAGTGGCAGGTACATTAGTGGGAGGGAATCTTGGAATCTATCTTAGAATCCTGCCTGTTATTTCCACTCTGGTAAACAAATTGTCAGCTTTTTAAATAAAATTAGATACAGCGAGTATGCTCCTGAACATTTATCCTGGAGGAATTAAAACTCATGTTCATAGAAAATCCTGTACATGATTGTTTATACCAGCTTTCTTTATAGTAACTGGAAACAAAAACTCTAAACAACCAAAATGTTAATCTTTAATTAACTTACCAAAGAGAAAAATCCATAGAGACTAAGGATAGCAAAGAAGGGTTTCTAAAAGGGTAAACTTCACAAGAAAAGACTCTTAAGTGGAACAGGAAAGTGGAGAGAGAGGTGCTGTGGTTAATAGGAATTCAAAAAAGATCAGTGGGGTCAACTTCCAAAAACAATGAGTATATAGTATAGCATGAAATGAAAGGTATGGATAATAAGCACAATTCTGGAATGTCATAGAGACCACATTAAATAATTAGGAGAAATCTATGAGGTTAATTATGTATAAGGTCTGTGTTAGTCTGCTCGTGCCTCACTATAAAGACATACTTGAGACTGGGCAATTGATAAAGAAAAGAGGTTTAATTAGCTCATGGCTCTGCAGGCTGTACAAGCAGCAGGCACTCGCATCTGCTTCTGGTGAGGCCCCAGGAAGCTTCCAGTCATGGTGGAAGGTAAACGGAGAGTAGACATCTCACATAGGGAGTGTGGGTACGAGAGAGAGTGAGGAGAAAGTGCCACACTGCTGTAAACAACGAGTTCTCCGGTGAACTCAGAGCGGAAGCTCATTCATTACGCGAGGATGTGACTGTGCCATTCACGAGGGATCCACCTCCGTGACCCAAACACCTCCCACCAGGCTGCAACCTCCAACACTGGGGATCATTTGTCAAGAAGAGATTTGAGGGGACAAATACCCAAACCATATCAAAGTTCCAGAAAGAAAAGAGTAAACAAGTTTAAACTATTAACTTTGGTTAATAACTTAGTGAAAATACACCTTCTTTCAACACCACGAAACCCATAATTGACAAATAATGAGACAACAGTATAATTTTACAAAATAAAAGTTCAAATTCTTGCAATATCTACTTTTATTTAACAAAGTCTATCTAAAGTATCTACAAAGTAAACAAAGTGCCCTAAGATCAAATGTAGCTAACTATTTGTAGTTACTATGTAGTAACTAAACGTAGTAACTAAGCTATTATTTATTCATTGTTACCCAATTTGCCCCAGTTGAATTTTCAACATCACTTGATAACTTGAACCTTGGCGCTTTTAGTAATCCTGAAATATCTCACAGTTAATGACTCATGCATATGTGTGTCATGTGCATTATAATAAAATAAATGCCCCCAAAGATCTTTACAATTTATAAAGAAAATGGGAAGGAAGAAGGACAGGAACGAAGAGAGGAAGGTAAAGAAGGATATTAAAGCAGGCAAGACTTGAAACAGGAACCTACTAATAAGAGTGCCAGGTGGGTTTTTCAGGCTTAACATTGTTAGAACATTACATATGAATGACTTTATTTCAACAATTATGCACATACCATAGATGCACACACTTTCACATTTCCTTAATTAGAACACATTTTGCAATTACACTTAGCTAGGGCAGTGCCCTGGTGATGTCATTTCCTTTACATGTACTAGCTTAGTTTGAAATTTTTCTGTTGATGGTAATAGCATGCAGAAAATCAGATATTATAAAGTGAATGTCAGTAGCCTGAAGAATTTCTAGAGAAAATGATGGAGTACTTTTTCAGAAGTGATGTATCACCACAGCTCTTCAAAGCACAGGGCAAAATAATGTATGGAAAAACACAGATATAGACTGGGCCAGAATCAATATCTGATTCTGAATCTTCAACGTGTGACTATGGAAACCATTAGGCATAACTTAACTAATACTTTTCTCTTGTACTTTTTAAAATAAGCACAGAGTCGCATACGATCATACTTTCAAGTTTAAAAAGCTTTTTCAAAAAGTATAAACATAAAAGTTACAAAACACACTGTGTGGTTATTGAGTTGTCAATGTTTCTGAATCGTTTTTGTAGCACATTATATTCATAGAGTACACATTGTATTTTATGGCATTTCTGGTTGAATGAAAACACCACTGAGCATGTCTTTAACATTTTCCATCTCTGAAAGGAGCAAAATGGAAAAATATCACATACTGAATATCTAAATATTTGTTAGATATCAAGCTATTAAATAAAACATCTTATATCCTCCCATTAATAAATATGTTTTCATTTTTATCTAGAAGGCTTGCTGCTCATCCCACTTTTCTTTCCACCTGCAGGAGCCTCCAGCACCATGAAGGAATTTCCATGCATGTACTCTAGCGCACTTACTCAAACTCTGCCTGCTGTGTAGACGCTACACAACTATGAACAGCTTCCCTTTAATGGTCCTCTGACATAGTGTTGGGTCTGCAGGGAGATCTGACTTCTAGAGGACTGGCTGGCAAAGAACCTGGCACAGGCCCCAGAACAAGTCTCAGGCTTACTTTGGGTGGAGAGTATCTGGAATATGTCTCCAATGGGAAGAAGGGTTGCACCCTGGATTGGAGACTCTTCAGCAGCTAGAATGAGCCCCTCAAATACACTAGGTCCCCGTCAGAAACTCTCAGCTCTCCTCGCTGGGGTCAAAGGGTGGTGCTATAAGTTATAATGCTTTAAAACCAAATTGACTCCTAAGAAATGTATCATTAGATTATCAAGTTGTTGATAAAATACTGGCGGTAACATTTATTAAGCTCCTAACATAAACTTATGAATCTTATTTTTACAGCTTTTTCCTTCCTTCCATTTATTGTGTAGGCAGTCTCTTCTTCTTGCCATGATATTTTAAGTAACAAATTGGAATACACTACATATTGACTCAGACGTTCTCAGTGAGTGCTGCAGCTATTCCCACAAAAGCACGTTTTCCAGAGAATCTATGTTCTTTTTACAACTCAGATATTTAGATAGTCCAGCAAAATAACCACACCAAATGATCCCATGACTGACTGGATGAATTTAAATTATAAGATTGCTTTCATAATTACTGAATTCATCTATCGGGATATGAAAACAAACATTTTCTATAAATCAGAGTTAGTATACACTTCTTAGCCAAATGGCTTTCCACTTGTGCTGTGTCATCTACAAATAAAATGTTATCAAAAACCTCATTCTACTGAAATGAAAGTTTTATGTCTTTAGAGAGATTTTTAAAAAAATATAAGTCAAATTACAACCTCCATGTTAAAACGTTGTTGAACATCAAATATTTCTAATTATAACAGTAATTTGAATGCCTTTTATTTTCTTCATTGTATGCGTTTTAAGAAAAGATAACACTTGGCCGCACACAGATGCCTCTTTCATTTTATCAAGCTTAGAGATTTCATCTTCTAAAATGCCTCCCTAGTTCCATTACTTTAATTAAAATGTTTTGATATGTCCCTGTACCTTGGACAGTGCTCTTTGCTTTCCTTAAATCCTTACATTTATATCTTGGTGTTTTCTCTAATGAGTCACCTTCAAGGTTAAATTGAAGTAATGAAGAAAAGTAGAATGACTTAGATATCAAAGAAAATGCTTCAGTAGTTAAGTTTACTCAGGAGATATTATCATTAACATTACTTTTATTGAGTTGAAGGAAAAATAATTTAATACTGGAATACACAAGTAGCTTGTTTGTGATGCTATATTTGTATGTCCCACAGTGCTAACTGGCTGCCCATTGAGCCAAAGAAATTACCATAGGAAGATCTAATACGTCTACTAATATTACACCAACAGAATTTTAAAGCCAGTGTGTATTTATATACTCATATGGCTTAGCAGTAACTATAGGTATATATATAATACAAGATGGGTGAGAGAAAAAATGGGCAAAGCAGGGGTCAATATATAATGACCTGATTTTCACAGGGTTTTAGTTACTCTCTGGTCACCAGCTAGGCAGCTTTAAATAATATCACTTTTATATTGCCAGGGTATTGTTTAGTGCAGTTAAGAGCAGCTTAATTACAACACTGAGTACACCCCAGGAAGAGGAATGTGTTTAATGTCAAAGCCCCATCTTAGTTCTCATAGAGTAAAGCCCTGACTTTAATGTAACCCCAGTGAGCTGAAAGAGTTAATAAAGCATCATGCTGCCCTGAAAATCACCATTTATGAACAAAGTGAGAAAGAATTGAGTTTGACATGGAAACACCTATTGTAGAAATGAAAACCAGATCAAAGGACTGTTATGATTTAATATGAATCTTCTGTCTTAGCTTATTTTCACAGAAGAGGTGTTTTACATCTGGCCGATAACATTTCCTTACATAGGGCATAGGTTTTTTAGGAAGACACGAGAATGTTAAAACAACTACCAGGAAAAGTGTGTGAAACAGAGTCTGTAATTAATATGTCTACAATCAAACGGCTGAGCAACAAGCGAGAGGCTCTCAGAATTAATGGTGGAGAAATCAGTCAATAATTATTTCTAGTTTGACTCCAGGCCAATACACAGAAATAGTTTTACCAAACACAAAACAAAACAAAAAAACATGTAATGAGAAAGAAGGAGCACTGGAGCAAACTCCAGGAAAATAAAAACTTGGCTGCTAGATGTGAAATTACTGATGCAGACACAGAGAAACTCTTGAACGTTCCTCTCTTTTCATGATAGACAGTTTGAAATGCCGGCAGAGTAGTTTGCAGAACAATGGAATGAAGTATCTCCTTGTATGCTTGCCAGCAACTAAAGAAATGAGTTATATGAAACTAATGTAAAGATACAATCCACAGTGCTTGAGGTTGTGGCACATGTAAAATCATTAAACAAACCACCGTGGGCTGGCTTCCCAGGGATCAAAAACCAGCTTTCAGAAAGTCTGACAAGGCTTTATAACTTATCTAGTGGTCAAAGCACAGAATATACAAAAAAGTGAGACAGATTTGCTAATGATTTGCTTTAGTAAAACTCATTCAGCAACACATGTAGAAAGCCAGCAGGAAGCAGCCACTGAAGACTTTTTCATTTGAAAAATAAAAATCTTACAAATTAAACCAAAAGGATGAGTCATCATGTGGTCCCTTTGTTATTGAGAGAAGGGGGGAAAATTTTTTTAAAATGCTTTAAAATGTTCATTTATACATGGAAAATATTTTCTATCAGTGTGCCCAGTGCTGTGTCAATCACTTACTTTATATAGTTTAATTCTCACAGTACTTTAATAAGCCACATTATTGTATTGTCTGTATTACAGGAAACCTGAGGTTTAGAGAGTTTGTCTCCATGAGAAAAATATGTTAAAGTAGACTCCAGTGGTTTTCATCTACACCTACTCTCACAACTGCTCCTAACAAAATTGTTCTTGGCTATTCAATGTCACATTCCTGGTCTCCACTTTTTGTTAAGTACTTTTGATCACACCATTTCATTCAAGCCCTGCCTTCAACCACTAGTGCTTATCAGCCCTATTGTTATACCCAGGACCATTTTCTCCTAATGTCTGCAAACCGCTTATTGCTTGACTCCTTTCCAGACAATACAGTTCATCATTCCAGCCATATTCTCGATTACTGATAAAATTCTCTTTCTTCCAGGATAATTTTTCCCTCATACCCATATCTTGCATGAATCCTACAGTCATCAATCCCTTCTCTTTTATCTGGGATGCTAAGCTCTATTCTGGCAAATCACACAGCTCTGCCAAAGGGTGTCACTGGGAGGATTCAGGGACTCCAACATCAGTAATCTTTTGACAATTTCCTAGTTTCCAAGTCAGCTTTGTGAAATGTTTGATGGCTTCATTTTTCATGTCTCTCATACGTCCTCAAGTTGCCAGAGATACTCAGCTGTGTACAATGTTAAACTGCATCTAACATAACTTTTCTTATTTCTCTGCTACTTCAGGGGAAGTGGTGTTTTGTTTTGCTTTATTTTTATTTTTAAATCTAAGGTTAATCGTATTTTTTTGCTGACTTGGGCCACACTGAAGTCTGTTTTATTTCAAAGATGAGATGCATTCAATAGTCCCAGCCTCAGTTATACAGTGTATATAAACATTTGCAATTCTGCAAGAAAAGAGACATGATGTTGCATAATCCATGTCATTGAAAATTTGTAATATGTGTCTAGACATAATAAAACATTGTATAGGTTTATTTAATGAATACATAAATAGAAAGAGTAATTTAAAAGAAGCATTTCAGAAAGAAGAAAAGAGTCACAGTCCAAGTTCATGTTGATATAAATGGAAATACTTTGTATTGATTGAATTAAGGAGTATCAGTTACAAATATCACACCTTTTCCAAAACACGCCAAATGCTAACACACTCATGTTTCCAAATTATAAAATCCAACACAGTCCATGATCCTTTTTAATGTTTGGAAAGTAACGATATTATCACATGTTGCATTACATTTTTTCTTTTTTCTTTTTTGGGACAGAGTCTCATTCTGTCACCCAGGCTGGAGTACAGTGGCATGATCTTGGCTCACTGCAACCTCTGCCTCCTGGTTTGGAGCAATTCTCCTGCCTCAGCCTCCCGAGTAGCTGGGATTCCACGCCCAGCTAATTTTTGTATTTTCAGTAGAGATGGGGTTTCGCCATGTTGGCCAGGCTGGCCTTCAACTCCTGACCTCAGGTGATCCACCCATCTCGGCCTCCCAGAGTGCTGGAATTACAGGAGGGAGCCACCGCTCCTGGCCCTAAATTTTTTATGTAAATTATTAAGTCATCAGAATTGGCTGACATATTTTAAATACTCAGTTTAGAAGGGGGTAAATCTTATCACTATCAGACTAAATCAGTATTTTCTGGCCTTCAGTGATATAAAAAAAGTTGAATTGTATTATTCAAAACTTTCTGAAAAACAACAGATTTTTAAAAGTTCTGATTTACTGTTCCATAAAATCAATTATAATTAATTCTCACATTTGCATGTGATTTAAAATTGAGTAAACTTCAACAATTTTTCATACAGTGATTTGAAATATTTGACATAATATTAAATGTTTTTTAACCATGCACAATTATATTTTTCTTAACAAGAGCTAACATGAATATATTTAATATGCAGCTTATTTTAGTTTTGACATACTGTACTTGATAAGTGCAGAGTATAGCTATTAACTTAGCAAAGACATTAAAAGAGAAGAATTTACTTAATAAATATAGATTCTATCTTTGCCTCATTTCAGTAACATTTTATCATCAAATGTTAGATATGAACTTATGAGTTTTTTTTTTGTTTTTGTTTTTTTTTTTTTTTAAGAGTTTCTAATGTCACTTTATTTGCTATTTATTTTTATATATTTTCATCTTTGATGACAGTCAATACCACAGGAATACTTTGTAATTTCACTTTTGTACTTTTGATACAGGAACTAACTTTCTTTCTGTGTGACATCTTCACCATGTCTTGTATTCTCAAGCCCATAAGCTTCTTTCTACAAGTTGTTACTTCATATAGAATACAATTGAACTTGTATTTGATAAATAACAGTGAATCTCAATACTCAATAATATTTTCAATAACTTTGAGTTCAAAGATAAGGTCATTGCTAACTAAAGTTGAAAATTGGAAAATTTCAGTATACATTTCCAGTGAATGATATAAATATCAGCATATTAAATGAAAAGAAAATAAAAAGTAGGAAAACTGAAAAACAAGAAAGATACAGTAAACATTTGATTTTATGTTTTATGATAATTAGGCCAGTGACTATTATTTCTTAAATAAGATGTATACAGAGGTTAGATGAGGATAATATAGCAATGCAAATAAATTACCTCAATCTTTTTAAGCAACCTCAACTCTACAAAGTAATTTTAGACTTACATTGTTTAATTCAATATACATTTCATTGAAGTATTAATTATTGATTTATTAGTATATTTTTAAAAATGCATATTCTAGCATCACTGCTACCCTAAATAGATTTAAAACAGATTTCTAATCAAATTTACTCAGGTAATCCTTAATACTTTAAACAGGTTAATTTTTAATGTCATTTATGTTTAAAAGGTGCTGAAAATATTTATAGCATTAAATATTTAATAACATCGTTACAAAATTTTAAGTAAGTCAAACCCAAACCCTACAGTCACAGAGATCACTACTTCTGGCTCTTGAAACATCAAACAAGTCCATTGAGATTTATACATTTTTTTCATAATTTAATAATGTGGTTTAAGTTGTTGCTAGCTTTGCAAAAATATAGTGTAATAGCACAGATGTGACTGTTAATTAAAAAGTCCCTTGTGGCAGCAAATGGGTTTCTGGGTGATGTTTTGAGCGAGATTATGTCATTTAGAAAAAATTCTGAGTACACAAAATCCTGAACTTCTAACCACTATGTTCCTAAGAGACTACTGCTTAACAAAAGAAAAAGAAAAAATCGCAACCACCCTGCAGAGTGAAGAGAAGTAAAGGTAAGGCAGATCAGCCAGAGTGTTTTTATATTTCCTCTAAATGAGCCATCTTGCTGCCAGTGTAAAGCTTTGTGTTTAGGTTTTGTACAATGTAGCATTCTTAAAGGCGCTTTCTTTTTTATTTTTCCAGTTTTTGACAACATAGTGTTGTCACATTTAAAACATTTTGTTAATCATGTGAGTGCATTTGTGTTTTCATATTAATTTTCAGCTCAGTGATATTTAAAATGGCTGAAATTTGCCAAAATAAGATTTCATACATAATTGATTGCATTTTACATTAGTTTAAATCTAAGAAAAAGTTAACATGCTGTTCTAAATTATTACAAAATATGTAGATTTAAATATAATAAATTCAACTACCAGTTGGCACTAAGGTATTTTATGCATCATGTGTCATAAATTATTTTCCTAAGAGTATCAAATTTGCTAGACGTGTTACTTAAATAATAGTGAATATTATTTAAATAGATGTTATTTAAATAATAGTGCATATTATTTAAATAACCTACATTAAATAAAATATATCAATATATGCACAACAGATAATCGTTGATATTAAGTAATTTAATGTTATATGCTAGAGCATCATGGATGTTGTATCGTAATTTCCCTGTTAAGATACACTTTTCCAGCACATAAAAATTTCCTAAGGAATAAATCAAGCAATTTACCAAACTACTTGACTCTCACGAGCATATATACTAATGGCGACTCCATTCTCTTAGATATATACAAACTCATTCACACACACATATGTGTGTAAACCTGCACAACACAGACAGACATAAGTATACAAAAACTCAAATATGTGGAGTGTGTATGCTTGCACATATGGGTGTAAGTATATTTAAGTACACTTTTGCCAGAATAAAGAAGAAATTTGAGGGCAGTATAAATTTATGAACTTTCATTATTAACATTTACCAAGCTCCAAATCTATCACTTCACTAATGAGATTTTTTCTCTTCCTCTCTCCTGGAACTTCTTTCCCAAAATTTCAGTAAATACACCATTAACTCTAGCATTTAGTATTTTTCTATTTCTTATTTTTTTCATTTATGTCCTCAAGGTTTCCTATGTCCATGAAAGTACATACCATACTTTGAATTAAACAATCTTTCTCTTCCCAAACACTTTTAGTTTCACTTTGCCTTAAATATTCTGAATTTTTATTAGTAAATATAATACTTAACTTTCATTAGAATGTTTGAATAGAGACTTATGTGGCTTTCTTTAATTTTTAAAAATCTAAGCTTAATATCATCTATCCCCATCATATTTCGGAAATCCTCTTAGATACATATTTACATAGGACCACTAAGAGCAGTCTAAGAAAAACCATGTAAGAAGCAGGGAGTTATGCTATGTCTCCAGAATAAGGCATATCTACATAAACTATTTGGAAGTCTTTTGCAAGAGTGATTTGTTTTTATCTCCCCTATTTATTTATTTATCCGATAATGTACTTAAATCAGTATGGACTAATAGACATTTATTTTGTACTTTATGTTATAATCCAATGCTACTACTTTTAAAAATGTTGTTGCACTGCTTGATGAATTTCTTCCAAAGAGTACAGTATACAAACGGGTAAATTTAGTAGCAGAATAGTGGAGAAATCCAACAAACACTACTTTTGCCAGGTGTTCAAGGTCCACATCAACAGTGATAAGTCATGCTCATAACATGTGCCCTTGATATGTGGTGAAAGTGATACTTTACCTCCCATAACCCCAGTTTAATAATGAGAAAACATCAAATCCCAATAGAGAGATATTCTACGAAATACCTGACCAGTAATTCTCAAAACTGCTAAAGTCATTAAAGGCAAGGATAGTCTGAGAAACCATCAGAGTCAACAGGAGTCTAGAGATGTGTAACTAAATGCAATCCATCAGGGGAACCTGCAATGGGAAAACTCAGAAAAATGAAAGAGCTCTAAATTGGTAATAATGTATCAATATTGGTTCATTAATCATAGCAAACATATCCTACTAATAAAAGGTGCTAACCACAGAGAAGACTAGGTCTGGAGGGTATGGGACTAGTACTATAATTCTACAACTGTTCTAACAAATAAAGTTTATTTTTTAAAAAGGCATACAGATATTAAGAAACAACTGTATACTACCTAATATTTATTTCCACCTCAGTACTCAAACATGAAAATAAAGGAAGACTGAAATGAGTATATGCATTTGGGCAAGACACATATACTGTGGTAAGTCATGATTTGGGTTTGTTCTGTCTCCTGAATAAATTCATGTTGGTCTGAAAAACTCAGGTGCAATTAGGAATCAGTCACAGTTTAACTCTCAAACATTGTTTTGGAGCTAGGAAGTTAATGAAGTGGCTTCCAGAGTTGAGAGAAAACAGCTAGACAATTGGAAGACCCAGCACTTTTTGACCTAAAGAATCTCCGAGCACATCAACCTAGATTGAGCCTTCTTGAGGGATTAAAAAGGAAGGCACTGAGGACACATTATTTTCATCCTTAGTCCAAACTAACTGAATTTCATCTTTTTCAAAGTCAAGTAAGATTGCTGGTGTCCTAAGTGTCTGAGTGCTTTAATTCTGCTAAGCAGCAATCCTATTGGGAAGTTAAGCTCATCTCTGTTCACATTTAATTATTAAACTATTCATGAAGAATGAAGAAATAAACTCTTGCTAGTCAGAAACTGATAAACCATGAACTTGATATCTCAAATTTGCATTACATATAGTTCGGAGTCTCAATTTTCTTTTTTCTTCTTCTCTTTCTTCTTTCTTTCTTATTTTTTCCTTTAGCTCAATATATTTACTAGAAATAAAAGTGTAGAGAAAGCTTAGCTGCTCAGCTATGATGGATCAATATAAATATCTTTAAAATTTTCAATATACACTTCCGTTTTATATTTTATTTATTTAAATTATTATAATAATCTATTGTTTTAATAATTTAAAGTAATAAAAATATTTCTTTCATTTGCCCTGTGTGGCAAATGCCTCAAGGTATAAGTGTGAAGAAATTTTTGAATATTTAATTATTTTTGTGGCCTCCAGCTTATTTTCTTTCACTTTTGTGTCTCTTGTTCATTGTTTATGTTTATTTATAGTCACTGTGGATTCATAGTATGTTATAAAGAGAGATATAATCAGTCATTGTAGCTTGATGACTGTATTCACATACTCTTTTGAGAAATTAGTAAAATATAAAAAGACAAAAATGGAGTATACTTTTGGAAGCATTTGTTTTAGTTTAGAGTGCTTTCAGAACTTCAGTTTCTACATATACATTGAAAGTATTCCTCCAGTAATACCAGTTATACAACCGTGAAAGGAAGGGTGAATGGCTTATCTATGCAATTTTGTTTAAAATGAATAAAGATCTCAGGACTGTCATATATGTACAAAGCTTTGGCTCTTTGTAAAATGACTGGTTATAAAATATAAGAGGAACCAGTTGTTGAAGATGGTGAGTTGACATATACATGCCGTTTGAGAATAGTTGTGTATGAATCATCTCTTTGATAGTCAAACGTAGACATATAACAGGAAATTTGTATAAAATACGGTGCTTAAGATTTGGAGATAATACTTTTGATAGTTATGAATATTCAGGGGGTTTGAAATGATGAGAAAGAATAAGATGATCTGTGAAATAACTGTATAAAAAATCAATAGCCCAAAGGAATGACTAATCATAAAGGACGCATATCATTTTTATATTGCTGTGTAATGACTTGCCACAGACTGAGTGACTAAAACAATATTTGCTTATTAGCTCACCGTTCAATGTGTCAGAAGAAGAGTGTAATGTGGCTGGATTTTCTGCTCAGGAAATTGAGTTTTTTGAAGTTGTAGGATGGGAGTCACCATTTCTTCAATGGCCGTTAACTGGGAGCTGCTCTCATCTTCTGTAAACCACCTACATTCTACCCTAAATAGTCTGCTCCGTCTTCAAGCCAGCGATAGCGCATTAAATCCTCTGCTTGCTTCAAATCTTTCCCTCTGTTAAAGTCAGAGAAAAAAATCTGCTTTTGAAAGGGTTCATGTGATTAGGTTCGACAGATATTCTCTTTACCTTAAGGTCAACTGTGCCACATAACATGACTTAATTTCAAGAGCGATACCTCCTCATATTCACAGATTTAGGGTGATGGTACCAGAAGGGGGTCTTGATCCAGACTTCAAGAGAGGGTTCCTGAAACTTGCGCCAAAAAAAAAATTCAGGGTAAGCCCACAAAGTGAAAGCAAGTTTATTAGAGAAGTACTGAAACAAAAGAATGGTTACTTTATAGATAGAGAAGTGGTATGGGCTTCTTGATTGAGTATACTTACAGTTATTTCTTGATAAACAAAGAGTGGATTGTTCTTGAATTTTACAGGAAAGGGGTGGAGATTTTGGAAGTTACCCTATATAGTCTAAAAGTGGGTGACCCTTTTAGGTTATATAAGGTAACTTCTGAACATTGCCATGGCATTTGTAAACTGTCATGGCACTAGTGGGAATCTTTTAGCGTGCTAATGCATTATAATTAGCAATAGTGAGCAGTGAGGACAATCAGAGGTCACTTTCATAGACATCTTGGTTTGGGTAGGCTTCTTTCCTGCATCCTGTTTTATGTCCTGCATTTGTTTTATTAGCAGGGTCTTTTTTTAACTATATCTTGTGCCAACCCCTATCTCATCCTGAGAGTAAGAATAACTAGCCTCTTGGGAATGCAGCCCAGCATTTCTCAGCCTTATTTTAGCAGGCCCCTAGTCAAGATGGAGTCACTCTGGTTCAAACGCGTCTGACGATGGCACAGCTTTGGGAGGGTATTCTTGGAATTCTACTCATCACGGGGTGCGGGAGTCCTAAGATACTGAGACAAGGAAAAGAGATATCGAGGTGCAAGGAGGAAAGGAAAGGAGAACAAATATATATGATAAAACAATTGGCGATCAATATAGGAACTTAATAAATGCTCATTTGTTTTGAACAAATAGGTTTAGAAAGAAGCTCCAGAGAAGTAATAGAGTTAAAAATGTAAAGGCAGTCGACTGAAGTATGATTTGGGATAGCACAGCAGATTACTCTTTCAAGAAACTTAAAAGAGATGAGAAGGAAACCAGGCAGAAACTAAGAAGGTCAAGGAGGAGAGGGATGCATATGTTTTTGTTTTGAGGAGATCCAGAGGAGAGGAAGAGCTAAAGAATGCCAGGAAAAAAAGCAAGTAAATTAGAAATTCCATCTACAAAATTTTAAACATTAGCAAACCACATGTGCTGAGGGTTCACAAAAACCATCATAATTTTTTTTTTTCGTTTTTTTTTTTTTTTTTTTTTTTTTACACAAAGCAAGTCCTAGCTCGTTTAACAATACAAAAGGAAGTAGCTCTGGCATTTTCTGAGTGTGTTAACATTTCTCTTGGTATATGTCTTGCAGTTCCTCAAAGTATGTCTTAATTGCATTCTGAGTGTATTTTCCAAAACAAAATGGTCTGAAAATGTGATCAAATACTTGAAATTGCAACACTCCAAAAATAACTAGATACATGTTTGGCATACTTGATTAACTGAGAAATTTCTTTGAGTTTAGGATTTAAACTGTCAAGTTTAGAGGAATTAATAGTTTCACTTTTAATATGTTGCTTATTTTCTGACATCTTAGCAGCTTAATTTATACAAATCTTTCATTTTTTAATTGTGTTTTTAACCAAATAAATACATGTTCCATTTATTTGTAATTGATTGGCAAAAGATTCAGAAAATCAACTGAATACACAAAAACAGGCTATTTAATATAAAGTATATACTTTAGCATTGGAATTGATTATTCATCTATAAAATATTTTAAGACAAAGAATCTATAAATAGCATATTTGCTATTGTGTCCGAAAAGAAGTACTAGATTTCTCCAAGAGTCGTTATTTCTATTACATACACACATTTTTAAATACCTTTGTGAATGTCGATTGTATATAGTAGAAATAAAACCAAGTGCCGTGTAATATAATCAGTCACACCCAGGGCAGTATGTTCAAATTAATGTCTTTTACCCCCAAAATTATGGCTGTATCATAAAATTGCATTATTTTAAATAGAATTTTTTTTTTTTAAAAAAAGCAAGTTAGTTAAAGTATTTTCAACTAATTGAGAAAATTCTCAGAATTTAGTGTCAGTCTATTGAATAATTAGCAATTTCAGATAATTATATGTCTGGAAAAATAGAAAGTAAAACCATAACAGGAAAATATTGATAACTCCAAAAAGAAAAAAAGTATCACTAGTCCCATGACGTAATTAGGTGTGAGACCTTTGGCAACAATGACAATAAACAGAACTTAATCAAATACCTGTGTGTCTAGATGGCATCTTCTTTAACAGCTCTAACTGAGGCACAGAGCATATCCATGCTTTAAGAGCACTCCCCTTCCCCCTGGGTGGCCTACAAATTGGAGAATGGCTTACTTTATTTGACCATCTTGGTCACTACTCATGTCCTGATTGATGAAGTCTTTTCGCCTCCCTGCTTTGTTTGGTTTGAAGGACTCCTGCGGAGACTGAGAGCTCAGGTACCTAGGATCCAGCCTCTGAAAGTACCACGTAGTGGTCAAGATGATAATCTTGACCGTGTGCCCACTCCCTGGAAAGGAGACAATCATCAGGATATGGATCCTTTTTGGAAACCACACAGGTCTACCCTTTCTCTTTTTCTTTATAGGAGCAATTATTCTTCACTACCTTTACTTTTTACTACTAAAGTTAGGAAACTTTCGCTTATGCGTGCAGCATTTATCACATATTTTTATCTGTTTCCTCCTCAACTCTCAATCATATAACAGTAAAAACATCAAAATAAAAAATTTAAAGTGTATTTCAACAAGGACAGAAAGAATGGAAAAGTTACAGCTGCTGATAAGAAATGTCAACACATTTCGAGAAATGGAAAATGGTCAGTGATTGGCAACTGACAGAGCAGAGAGAGAAAGATAATCCTCAAGGTCATGGAGTCAGTAATAAGCTAGCTAATTTAACCCCCTGAAAACCAGATGGCTTAGGGCTTTGGGAGCAACAATTATTTCTGAAGGCTGAAATATGGGGGAATGAGACTGAAAACAGTATGATTGAGGTAACCAGATTTCTTCACTAAGTCTTTGTTGCCAGGCAAATATACGTATCCCACTCCAGCCACATAGAGAAAGTTTACTCTCTAAATCAGCAAGCTCTGGACTCTAAGAACTAAACACAGTGGAGGACGGATGTGGAACGAAGAATTAATGCAGATCTACATAATGAATAGTAGCACCTTTCTGCTCTCTTTCTCAATATATTTTCCAGGATTCTTTTTTGAGCAGTAGAGAGACCAATGGCAGGCCTATAGCTAATGACATTTCAGGACGTCCTCAATGGAATAACAGGCTCTCACACTAATGGCAAAACTCTTTACTCAATAAGTGAAACTCATCCACAAATTTCTCCAATTATTCTTTTAGTGTCTCACTTTTAATTATATATAGTTAGTCAAGATCATCAAATATGTACCCAAAGCAATAGCAAAAAAAGGACCCACAAAAAAAAAAAAAAAAACAAAAACACTTAAAAAAAATCAAGTAAATCAGGCAACATAAAACAGAAAAAATATATATTTTTTAAAAAACGTGATCTTATACAAAGTGGGTAATTCGAAGATAAAAAGAGCCATATGACTATGTTTTGAGCTATGAGATATGAAGAAATTGATATGCTGGCACAGCTGCTAACAGGAAGGAATCTTCCACTTCCCTTTCTCCACTTCCTGCTGATTGGCATGCTGGATCCGCCATCACAAATAATAAAATGGAAGCCATGTGTTGAAAATGGCAGAGCAATAAGACAGATTAAACAGGATCCCTAATACTGTGGAGCTACCATGTCAGCTGCCAACGGCCAATATAAAATCACCTAGCTATCTAAGAGAGAAATTTTCCTATGTAACTTAAGCTACTGTTATTCAGAGTCCCTCCACAGCAACCAAATCTAATGTTATTCAGTTGGTGTCTTCTTTATAAGCACACAGCGACTACACAGGAAAAAACTGGGAAAATGATGCAAATGGATATTAAGAGCAAGTAGTAGTAATTCACAAGGCTAATAGCAAAATATCTGCAGCTAAGGAATAAATTGGGCTTAAAAAGGACATAAATTGTAACTTAGAATGTCATGTCTAGCCAAAATATCTATTTATTTTGAGACTATAAACAAGATTATTTAAGCAAGTTCTAAAAATGTTTACCTCCTTTCATTGTTCCTCATGAAGCCACTGGACAGTATGCTTAATAAAATCAATAAAGTTTAATCATGAAAGGAAAAAATATTAATACTGGAATTGGGAAGCAAGTACTTAACATAGGACAAAGCAACAAGACTTCCCAGGAATACAATCAAAACAAGTTCCATGACAATATCTGTGTAACCAGTCTAGAATAGAGTACATTTAAATTGGAAGGTTAAGACAGAGTGTTTCAGAAAGAAAGAATACAAGAAAAAATGGAATTGACAGTGTTTCAGGAAGAAAGAATACAAGAAAAAATGGAATTGATAGTTTACCTGATAAAAGTATTTAAACATGTTGAGAAGAGTTTCATAGTTCTCTCAGAAAGTCTGGGTTAATCAATCAGTGATAGGCAGAAAGAAAAGACACACGGATGAAATAATTATCGATGCCAAGAAAAGCAAGATGTTGTCAAAATCAGTAACCATAATCATCATAGATCATGGGGGTCTGTTCTCAATGCTATTTATAGTTATAAAAATGTAACCGCTGACTACTGAGTCAGAAATTGAGATCTGAGAGTACTGAGATAAATGTCTCAAAAGGAAACCGACAAAGAGGGCATTGAATAGGACGGTTACATTCTTATCTTTCTTAGTAGGCGGCTCATTGTTTTCTAAAATGAAAAAGTCTCTAAGTGGCAATATGCATTATACCTCTATTTAGAAATACGGAGAAATATGCCGGAAGAAACAGTGGAATGGGTGGTATCAATTAGTCTTTGGGGAGGAGAAATCAGAGGTGTGGAGGAGATGAGACAAAACTTGCTATTCTTAGTTGTTCATCTTGCAGCACTATTTTTTTTTTTTTTACAACCAAAGCTTATGTATTTAATAAAAGTAAAATTGAAAAAGACTCATCTTCCCGGAGTTCTTTATTTCAGTCCCATAAACGTTCCCAAGGCAAAGAAATGCAGACTCTCACCTTGCTTAGAAGTGAAAGAATATTTCTGTCAAGACACTTTTGGTTTTGTCAGTTATAATGTTGCCCCAGCACCTCAGTTTGTATCCATGTCAGTTGGATAGAACAAAGAAAGAAGCTTTATTTTCTGGTTCCCTGAGCAATGACCACCTCATCACTAGTTACACCTTAGTATTTCAGTAAGCAGAGCGTATTGAAGTGAGGCAGGATCTTACATTTCCTAACCCAATATATTCACTGGACTTAACGTATTGTTAATTGCTTAACTGACATCCAAATAATAGATACATGTTTAGTACTAATTTATCTTAAAGCTATAAGACTACCTTTCATGGAAATGACAAGAATATGTATTTATCTTTTTCCGTTGTCAAATAATTTAATAGCATTGAATCATAATCCATAGCTCCATGCAATTAAGTAAAGCATGAACAAATGTTTCTATAATTTTTAATTAATATATTTTTATTGTGCAATGTGATTAAGAAACAAACTTATAATTTCACTTTTCCAGCCTTTCATTGCTAGTTTCTTTCTTCCCTTTTATCCTTCCTTCCTTTCTTTTTCCCTTCTGTTTTTAAACCTTTTCTTTTTGGCCCTTCCAGAAATACTCCATAATAACTATATTGCTTTCAAGCAATAGCCAGAACAATCCTCATCAATTTAAGAATGGAGAGTGCATCATATAATGAGTTTATGTCTGTATCTCTCTTACCAAATGGATCTAAAGTGACATCTCAGGGGTCTGTTAATGAGATTGGCTCATGTAAGGGAATCTGGTAATGGGATGCTACCAAATCTGATTATCTGGAGATAATGTTAACAAAAATTAAATTAATTAATGTTCAATTTGCCCTTCACAAGCAAAAAAATTTAAAAGAGTTAACCAGAAAGATCATGGGATACTGGTGATTAAATATATTTTAGGATCAAAGTCTGGAATTTGCAAATTGGGAAGTTGGCAGAACCAAAGTAGCTGTGCATTTGAAAAAGGCATTTGAAAGAAAACTGTTTTCAAGCCTATCAACTGATTCCCCTTGATCATCTGAGGCTACATTAGGCGGGTCATTCTTACTTCCAGAAATTACACAGACGATTCTATTTTCTGAAGTGCTCTTCTTCTATTTATAAATTGTTTCTCCTTCAAAACTACTAAAAAGTCACACGTTATATGTAGCATTCTTAACATGAGCTTTAGTTCTTACAATTGAATTGAAGCCATCAATTCCCACATATAACTGTACACTGACAGATGTAATTGCATTTGTTTACCACAATAGCTGTGCTATTGGTAGTGAAAATGCACACTGACAAGGATCAAGCTACCTTTCTGGGAGAAATATTTTAGGTAGAAATACCTTAGATATTTAGTCACACTGTACAGAAATGAGTTGAGCTATAAAGTTAAGAAAATACATTACTGTGGATCTTTACTAAAGAACTGATTGTCTGTTGTACATACATCAAAGTGAAAATGTCTTTAAAATAATGATCTTAATTGCTTCCAATGTAATACTTGTTATATGTAATATAATAATATTATGTTAATAATGCCATATTTATCTGTCTCATGCAAACATGAGAGCAAATAAGAAAAGGAAAGAAGATTTTCTTCATATATCATAAAGCTATTTCTTCTTTCTTTCTTTTTTTTTTTTTTTTTTCTTTCTTTATATACAAAATTTCCCTTTTTTTTTTTTGAGACAGAATTCCACTCTTCGTTGCCCAGGCTGCAGTGCAGTGGCATGATGTCAGCTCACCACAACCTCCGCCTCCTGGGTTCAAGCGATTCTCCTGCTTCAGCCTCCTGAGTAGCTGGGGTTACAGGCATGCGCCATCACGCATGGCTAATTTTGTATTTTCAGTAGAGATGAGGTTTCTTCCCCATGTTGGCCAGCTGGTCTTGAATTCCTGACCATAGGGGATCCGCCCCCCTCGGCCTCCCAAAGTGCTGGGATTACAGGTGTGAGCCACCGTGACTGGCTAAAACGATCTCAGATGCATAAAATTCTACTCATTCATCGCATACGTTTTTTCAGAAGATAGTATGCACCAGACACTGATTCATGTTTAGGAAGCATAGAGCAAAACATGGACAAATCTTCTGCTCTCAAGAAACTACGTGCACTTATTTTAATGCAGAAACAAAAAGAGAACAATATGCTTAACCATACATTAGAAATATATGCCAATAATTGGGCAAAATGTTTTCAAGTAGGGATTAGTGTTATGAAAACAATAATAATAAGATAGAAAGTGACAATTCAGACCATATGCACTGGTGGTTAAAATAAACCTGTCTGAGGAGATTAATTCTGGTTAAAACCTGAATGGCAATTAGGAACTAAGCATTTTAAGATATGGGGTCCAATCATTTCAAGCAAGGGAAACAGCACATGCAAGACCTTGTATAAGAGCCAGCTAGTCTCCCCTGTTGTTCATTTTCTCCTTCTTCCTATTAATAAACACAACTTCCTCTAAATTTAAACAGAACACATACCTGCACAGCTACTGACTACATTCCCAGACCGTTAGATGTGGCCCTGTGAAATGAGCAACCTACGGGCTCTTAAGAGGAAATATGTTCAACTTCCGGGTCATCCATCTAACGAAGAAGTTGCTTTTTGTTTTCTTCTTCCTGTGGGAAGAAATTCACATATGGCACTGATGGCTTAAGTAATGCAAAGACAAAACCATAGGTAGCTATCAGAACAGCAAATTAAAGGCTTCTTTGTCTACCCTAATTGGGTATGTATGAGAGAAATTAATTGTTATCAGGTATGAACCACTAATTTTTTGTTCTATTGGTTCTGAAAATTTGGTCTGATCTATCTGATATTGACCCTATGGCAGAATGACTTTGGGCATAGAAGACAATATTAGAAAATCAGTGTGCATAACACACAGAATGAAGAAAGGTGACAGAGACTCATTTCTGAGAAGCAGGCAGTCATGCACTCAAGGGTGGTGTGACGGTTAATACTGAGTATCAACTTGATTGGGTTGAAGGATGCAAATTACTATTCCTAGGTGTGTCTGTGAGGGTTTTGCCAAAGGAGACAGACATTTGAGTCAGTGGACTGGGAAAGGCCGACCCACTCTCAATCTGTGTGGGCACCATCTAATCAGCTGCCAGCCTGGCCAGAATCAAAAGCATACAGAAGAACGTGAAAAGACTAGTCTGGCTTACCCTCGGGTCTATAGCCTTCTCCCATACTGGATGCCCTTGAACACAGGATTCCAGGTTCATCAGCTTCAGTGCTTGGACTGGCTTCCTTGTTCTTCAGCTTGCAGACAGCCTATTGCTGGACCTTGTGATCATGTGAGTTAATACTTAGTAAATCCTGTTAGTTCTGTCCCTCTAGAGAACCCTGACTAATGCAGACGGCCTGGTGGGCCTTGTAAATCATTTTATTTTAATAACGTTGAGTGAGAAGTTTTCAGAAGAGAGCAATTTACTTTAGCTTCATTTTTTAAAAAAGATATCTTTGTTGAAAACAAAATGGGTTCTAATGAGTAAAATCTAAGCAGAAGCACAGTAATGAACTATCTTATCCAGTTGAGAGATTAAGGAGAGTAGTATGAATGGAGAATCTGAAAAGCACTTAGTTATATTTCAACCTATGTCATTGCAGGTTGTAATATTCAGCTATTCATTGAACAAGTAATCATTAAAGACGTTCTGTGTGCCCAACGCAAAGTTAAAATTCGGATATATGATGATGAATAAGACATGGTCACTAACTTTATTAAACACTGAAAATAACATGTAATACATAGTTTGAAACCGGAATAGTGCTACAACTTTATTGAATAGAGTTTTTGAAAGGAAAAACAGAGTTTATTTAAATTTAATTATGCCCATCTAAGAGAATATTTAACCTAATATATATTATGTAAGTGGTGATTACCGTAGCAAAGAATTGGGGTAATTCTGTATAGAGGCATGAATAAAGGGTGTAAAAGTGGGGATGGGTTTGACTGAATGCATGACATGTGATAGAAAAAAATTGCTTTTATCAAGCATAAAGTGTAAAGACATAATATTACAAAAAGTAACAATAAATAACAATTTCAATGTATGCACAATACCTTGACAATTTTTATTTAAATTAATGTACAAAATATTACCCACAGACTATGCCTACAGAATATGCTTCTGGCTAGGACACTTCAGGATTCATGGAGAGAACATTTTAAAAATACATCATTAGCAAATGCATCTTTCCTTTTTGCCCTCAGAATGATAATTACAGCCCAGCCAGATAAAATTTGACATTTTTCAAAATTCATTATATTTCACATTAGTGTAAGATAGCATTAAAGATGTGATTGCAAATGTTAGGTGAATCTGTTGCAAAGAGGGAGACTCACAGTCCACTCTCCAGTGACCCTCTTACCTGGGCATAGTCAGAAATTGGTTAAAGATATAAAAGACCAACTCACTGAACAAATAAAGTCAGCAAAGTCTTTTTATTGCAACTTGAAAAATGCAGATATTGTTAACATATTTTTATATAGTTACTATTTGAACATAATGGTGATATGAAATATTAAATCTTTCTGTTTTTCATAGCCATTGCAAACAAACACTAGTTGTGAGCAATATAAAACTATGAAGGATAAGCTGTGAGGTAGACTTCTTTTTCTATAGGATACATTTGAATGGCAAAAGTGCATCAAATTAAGGGTGTCACACCAAAATATACATCAACAATTATTTTCTATGTTGAGAGTGACTTGGTATGAAAAAGAAGTCACACAAACTAAACAGCGTATTTAGTGATTAGCATTTAGCGATATGTATCAAAATCATTGTATATAAAGACACATGTATTAAAATCAAATTATACTTTATTAAGTAATAATATAGAAATAAAGGAATTATCTAAAAACAATTGTAAACAAATGGAATTTCATGCTAAAATATGATGTTTCAAGTGCAAAAGTTCAGTTGGGAAAATGTGAACTACAGAAGAAACTCTCTCAGTGTTTCTGTAAGACAATGGTCCAGTTTGGTTCCAGCTTTTTAAAGATATGAGTTGGACAAACTTGCTTATAATTCTCATATATTTGGTATTTTTAATGATTTTAATTTCTGGACACAAGGAAGAAAGACAACATTGTAACTGGCTATTTTAAATAACAGATAAGATCAAAGGGCACAAAGGAAAGTCAGAAGTTTGGAAAATAGTGTTTCTAAGAATTATTATGCCATGTTTCATAGTTTAACAACAAATATCAGTGAAATAGGTCATCATCTCACTATTGTACATCGCTGAAAGTTATCATCCATCTCCTTATGAATTTAATACAATGTTTTATATTTCATTTTTTCTTAAAATAGACACAACCATAGGAGATTCATGGATTTAAATCTGTTTTTTTGTTTATTTGTTTGTTTCATTTTTATCAAAAACTTACTGAAATTTAACAGTTTTAAACTGTAAAACTTTAGGTTAATTAATTTCAAAAATAGAGCATAACTTCCTTATTTAGATAAAAATTGTAAATATTTATGCTGAACTTGCTTTATAATCCTTTCCCCCATTCTTGTCAACATGCATCTCTGAGACTGACTAATCTACCATAAGTATTTTTTAAACAAATAATAGAAGCGTTTAAATACACATTATGTCCTGTGGTTGATGAGGTTGTAATCTACTTTAGAAGTGATAAACTAATAGAGAAATAGCATGGACATTCATCACATTAAAACATTTTTAAATTCATGTATCTGATTAAAATAGACCTAAAGATTTTTGATACAGGGAACTGCTACTTCATTCACAAATTTGTGGTTAATTATAATGTATGATGACACAGAATTGCAAGTGCAATGGTGATTGTCTCATCTGCAAAATGCTGACTTTCAATGATCAACACGTACTTTTTTTGTATTTTTTGATGCTGTAATTGTTTTACATCTTTTATACATTTCCCTGTTAAATTTAATACTTAAAAATTGTGATTTATTTTTGTGTGTCTTAAAATTTCATTTTTATAGAGTTTCAATTTTTGGGGTGTTTTCAAAAGTATTGATCTGTGACAATTTGTAAGAGAAATGATCCTGTGCCACATACGGTATTAGAAGCATTAGTATAATTTATATTCCTACAACCCGTTCTTCTTGTAGCCTGTCATTCTCCACACACTTCTTTTGAAAGCTCTTATTAATTAATTTCTTCTTTTTCTCAGATATAAAGTGTTTTAATTGCAAGAAATTATCTATGGCTGTTTCTGGATTTTTTATACGCTTCAGACATAGTAGTTTGAAAATCAATGAGTAAATAATTATGGTAATTCAACACACTTATACAGTTTTAATTCTTCACAGGTACAATATTCTTATATTTAACTAGGTAATACTAAAATTTTCTAATACTTGACATCGTGAAACTGAATTGACAGGAAAGTCACTGGAACATAATCATTCAAGTGCCAATGCAAAGTTATTCTACAAAATGCCAGTGGTTTCTATCTGGCTATAATTTGGCTATTCTAATATTGGGTGACTGTTATATTCTTCTTAAAGCTCTGCTATATTATAGACAACATTTTAGAAATATTACTGAAGTTCAAACTCAGCTTCCATGTATTATGGTAACTGTGTCCACTTAACCACTTGATAGCTTTTTTTTTTTTTTTTTTTTTAGATAGAGTTTCACTCTTTTTGGCCAGGCTGGAGTGCAATGGCACCATCTCAGCTCACTGAAATCTCCACCTCCCTGGTTCAAGCGATTCTCCTGCCTCAGCCTCCCAAGTAGCTGGGATTAGAGGCATGCACCACTGTGCCTGGCAATTTTTGTATTTTTAGTAGAAACGGGATTTCTCCATGTTGGTCAGGCTGGTCTCGAACTCTTGACCTCGGGTGATCCACCCACCTCAGTCTCCCAAAGTGCTGGGATTACAGGCGTGAGCCACCACGCCCAGTCATTTGATACTTTTTTAAGTTGCACATGTTTCATTTCATTCAATGTTATTTAAGACTAGGAAATTACACATGTAGGTTCGCCAAGTAGCTTGTGCTTGTACCCCAATTAAATCAAAGACAAAATTATACTTTTGATGCAATGCTCATTGAATGAATATTTACTGAGCACCTATGTTAGGAATGTTATAGTATTATGTGTATAGGAAAATGAATAAAACAGACATAAATCTCTGCCCAGGTAGGGCTTATTTTCCAGGTGGGAGAATCAGCCCAACATTCATACTAACTCCTTTGAGGATGATCAGAAAGAAGATAATATGTGCAAGTGGAAGTAACATTTTTAAATAATCATAGTGCTATATACTTTCATTATTACCATTTCAATTATTAACTTCCTCAGTCTCTTTTATTTTACAAATATAGTAAACATCCTCTGAAGGATGTATTTCCTCTCATTACAATGGTTACTATGCTTTTTAGTCAAAATTGTCTACAGTTGATTTCTCAAAATAGCAAACATTATATTGAGCTTACTTAACATTCTATATATTATACTATGTAGCATTTAACAGAGAATATATATACATACACACATATATATATTTGTACATATATATATATATATCCATGTACACACACACATTGTCCACAGGAGACTGAAGCCTACCTTTCAGCTATTTGTGAAATAGAATTATTAGAAACTTGATAAAGTATTCTGCAGTGTTACATAGTCCAACTAGTTTAAATTATTCATTTCATATCCTAGTGCTTTTTTCCCACATGTGATACTTTATTGTTTTAAACTAGTTGATTTACAAAAATGTCATCAGCATAGTGCAAATTAATGATTCCAGCAAAACACATTTGCGATACCTTAGGTATGTGACAGGCAATTAAAAAAAGTTGTATTGATTTGTCTAAAATGTTAAATGACATAATAGCCATACAGTAAAGTATTGAATAATTTAAGTAAATCAATGTTTTCTGAATTTTGTAGGAGTACAAACTATCTTGGGTGCTAAGGTAAATCAATATAATAAAATAGAAATGAAGTGGTTTATAATGATGAATGTATGGGTTGATAATAACCAGAGGTAGAATCTCATTTAGCCATTGTAACAAACAACTTCCAGGCATCTTTTGTACACTATTCCCATCAGAAAACATGGTATTATATAGTCAATTGATTTTAGCACTTAAATAGCTTTTCATTTGCAAGACACCTAGCCTCAATATAAACTAAACCTTTCCCAGAGTGTCATTAGTTATGGCTTGATTTAGAACGATAATACATATTTACTACCATTAAAGCAATTTTCTGTGTTTTGTAAATAATTCTATATCTTATGAGGAAATGAGAGATGTTCATTTGTTGTGCTCATATATATTTGCAAGATTTAGAATTTAGCATTTAGTGCTTCTGCTGATCTCTTTTTACTTGCATTTCCAATGGGAAATTTCTTAAGTAAATAATCCACTTGGAAATTGGATTTTTCATTCAATATAGCTATGTTTTTATGCAGTTTTTGGTTTCATCATTTTGTTTAGAAAATAGAAGTATGGTAAAAATGAGCATGCAAGGACAACTTTTTCCTGTGTAATGTCTTTTGTGGTTTACAACAATTTCAAGATCTAATAAAATCTATGGATCTTTACCACAGGAAAAAAAAATACAAATGTAGACATGAACACAATGCTGTATATAATTTAAGAGAAATCAGATACACCCTGGATTCTCTTTGCATTCATATACAAAGAATAAAAATTAAAACAACGGAAACAGACACAATTAGCGGTTCTGAAAACTTCAAATGCTTCAGTGTTGTAACTACACTTGAAATGAATGAAAGTAGATATATTAATACACAAAAATACTTAATACTTATGCATTTTCTACCAATTCAGAAGAAGATCCCTTAAAAGAGGCTGAAGACACTAAAACATTATAAAGAAAAGAGAGGTGGAGAAAAAAGGAGTCTTTCCTGGAGAAGAGACCTAAAGTAGTCAAAGGATTAACACCTAGATTTCAGAAAAGGAAAAATATAAAATATTATTGAGTGTTGGCAGTAAATCGTGGTGGCTCAGGCATGGACCCTGTAGGATTGACCCATGGTGGCTCAGCCATGGATCCAGGATTGGATCCCAGATCAGCTACTTAATATGGTAAACTTGGTAAAATTACAACATCTCTCTTTGAGAGTATCTTCATCTGTAAATTAGGAATCATAACAGGATTTATTTTATATGTCTGATATGGGCATGAAATGGTCCCATCTTTATAAAGAGCTTAGCAGAATGCCTTGCACACACTAAGCAGGAAGACAGGTACCAAACTTCCTACCTGCTCTTATTTTGTAGCAGCCTGCTTTCCTGTGAGAGTTGCTCTGAACTAAAATGTGGCAAATCTTGGGACTGAGGAAGAGACATGAGATGTTTGTTCGGAGGAACATACAGGTTAGTTAGACTCCCTACTCCTCACTTACTCATACCAAACAGTAGACAACACTTGTCTTCTTGAGAAAGGGGCAGAAGGGGTAGGCCTTTTGGACAGAAAGCGGGGAAGAACCCTGCATAGAGACACTGGGGTACCCAGAAAGTTTCCATTTCCGAAGCTTGCTTGTCCCCTCCTACATCATCACTGCAGACAGGGCATAGTAAGCATATATTGTACTTGTAAAACATGCCATGGGCAATCTAAGATTCAAAATATGAGGATAAAACCAAGAATCAATTAAACTTTCAGAAAAGATAGCCTCATAAATATGAGAGATCAACTCAACACACAGAAAATAAAAAATAACAAAATGCACACCAACGTATAACGAAACAGATAAAAGAATCAACACAAATATAAATTATAACTTCAGAGTGATACAGGAGGCAGCATTTCCATGAAGTAGCATACAAAGATTTTTAAAATTAAAATTTTTGTTGTGAGGAAAATAGAAAGCTAATAATGAGCTGAAGAGCAGAATGAGAAGAGGAGGAGAGAGAAAACTAAGGAACAGCCAAATGAAATAAGACAGCTGTCTCAGGGGAAAGGGCCAATGTATATAGAAAGAGAAACTGTGAAAAAAAATATAATGTGTATAAAAGAAGAGGTATAACTTTGGCCAGGAGTGGTGGCTCATGCCTGTAATCCCCGCACTTTGGGAGGTCAAGGCAGGCAGATCACAAGGTCAAGAGTTCTAGACCAGTCTAACCAACATGGTGAAACCATGTCTCTACTAAAAATACAAAAAATTAGCCAAGGTGTTGTGGAGCACACCTGTAATCCCAGCTAGTGGGGAGGCTGAGGCAGGAGAATCTCTTGAACCTGGGAGGTGGAGGTTGTAGTGAGCCAAAATCATGCCACTGCACTCTAGCCTGGGTGACAAAGCAAGATTCTATCTCAAAAAGAAAAAAAAAAAAAAAAGAAAAAGAAGAAGAAGAGGTATAACTTCTAGATGGTATGAAATAGAAGGTAGGGGTGAGAACACTGAAAAGTAGGAAAGTATTACTCACATTTTTAAAACACAGAGAGAAAGTTAATGTGTTGTCTAAACAAAACTAGTAGTATAATTATGTTGTTTTAATATAAAGCATGTAAACAAAAGAATAAGTAAGAAATTAATGTAATTTAAATCTCCTACTCTGACTTTGTCGCTCAACTCCAGACTCATGAAATCAGCTTCCCATTTAGCATCTCCATTTACTTGTCTAAAACATATCTCAATTACCATATGTTGAAACTGAACTCTTGACTTTCTCCCCAAATGGACAAGACTTCTCCATTGGCCTTCTTATCTCAGTAAGTGGAAATTATCAGTTGGGAAGAACCGAGGGTTTTAAGTTATCTCTGACTCTTTTTCTGTTCTTTA
Source organism: Piliocolobus tephrosceles (assembly GCF_002776525.5). Taxonomy (NCBI): domain Eukaryota; kingdom Metazoa; phylum Chordata; class Mammalia; order Primates; family Cercopithecidae; genus Piliocolobus; species Piliocolobus tephrosceles. The sequence goes on along the minus strand of NC_045436.1, from coordinate 10,622,747 downwards.
TGTGTATAGATGTTCCAACAACAAATCTATTTTGCTCTCATTTCAAAATATATGCAACGTCCTACGAATTCTCAACACCTCCACCACTTGTAATTTTTTCTAAGCTTCCAGTTTTGCTTTCCTGCATATTTATTTAATCAGTCTTTCTACACAAAACCCAATTTAGACTTTCACAACCTAAACTAGATAAAATAATTCTTCTGCTCAAAACTCTCCAAAGACTCTTCATCTCATTTTAAATGGAATCCAACTCTTTCCAGAGCCTCCTGGTTTCTCTATGATTTAGCCTTTGGTTACCTTTCTGACCTAATCTCAATTATCTCCATTCTACCTGGACTTTTTGTTGTTTCTTAAGCATATCAAATGCTTTTTGCCTTTGTTTTAGAGTCTTTGCATTTGCTTTTCTCTCTGTTCAAAATTCACTTTGCTGAGGTCTTGGTTTCTTCTCACGGGAGTTGTTAGTGAGTCCGAAACATCTATCCCCCCTCTATTCCAACACCCACACCCTTGCCACCATCGTGTCTCAAATATGCTGGAATTGATTTCATCATACCCTCTCACACTGTGTAAATGGTAATCACAAAACACCCACGCCTCTCATTCTACCAGCTATCTCCCATACTCTACTCAACAAAATAATCCAAATCTTCCTTATCCTCATCACTTCGTCATCCTCCCTAAAATCTTTCTATCATGCCTTCTGAAAATCCGCCTTATTGTCTATATTTTCTATGAACAGTCCCTTAATCTGCTTATTCCAATGAACCTTGCCTCTGCTGGAGAGGTCAATGTTTTTGCAGACTCTCTCTGACAAAAGATTTGCAAACACCAGGTTTGGATGCAGGACACCTGTCTTTCCTGTTCTTTATATATCCTTGAGACCATTTTGTCTCCCATGTCCCTATAATTGCCCAACTTTAAAATGTTTATCATCACTTCATGTTACCAATTATGAAGCTTTATTGCTGTCACTTCTCAATACCTGGACCATTACCCTTATTTCTGGATGACTTCAGTTTCTAGTTCACTGACATTTTCTTTACAGGAAACCTTGTCTTGATTCTTCATGATTCTAGTATACACGTAGATGATCATCCAGCACACTAACTTCTCAAATCCTTGAGTCCTCTCCTTTGATGCTCTTATTCTTTTCTCCACCTAAGGAATTTGCTACAGATTTTGTCATCACGAACAACTGCAAAATTTTTGTAATCTCAGTTTCATTCATCCAATTTTCTGACCACTACCTACCAGGATTTGAAGGCTCTAACAATTATCCTACCCCAAAGTGGCGTCAAGTCTTACTACGTTTTCACTGCCTGTAACTCATTTCATGTTCTGTTTTTCTGAACCAACTTCAATACCATGATCAATGAAAATAATTCTCTTTTATACAATTCCTTGACTCCTCTGTGTTTTTCTCACTGTTTAAACGCACATGGCAAAAACATCATTTTTTGGTTAAATCCAACTTCCTACCTCTGTTTCTGCAACCATGCATCAGATTGGCCTCACTCAATGATACAAAAGTAGAGTGACCTAGTGGGCTGTCTGACAATCACACTCCCCTGCGTCATTAATCTCAAACTCTCTTTGATGACTGATCTATTTCTCTCCTCAAATCTCCAACTTTCTCCTCTCCCTCATGACAGCGGATACCTTTGATTTATCTTTGCTAATGTATTAGAAACATTGGGAATGATGTTCTACAGATTCCCACTATCAAATACACCCAACCACCAACATCTGCACACCATGCCCTGCCTTTCCCACTGATAACTTCATTGACTGACAGTTATTATGCCAAGCCAATCCCTCCACTTACTTTCTAGACTCCATCCTCTGTTTAAGTATATTGGTTAGCAATTTTCCACTCTCTCTAACTGATTTTACAATTTCTGCTGCTGTCTCCCCATCAGCAAACAAATATATCACTTTTCTTTACATCCTAAGCAACAAAATGAAATAAACAAAAACAACAAAAACCTGCTTGGTTCTATATCTCCCAAACAGCTACCATCTAGGTTATTTTCTCTCTTTTGCAAAATACCTCCTCTTGTCATTTTTCTTAGATTCATTCAAATTTGGCTATGATCCCTACAAATCTACTAAATATTGCATTCAGGTTCAATGTTAACCAATAGGAATATTTCACAACATCTCCTTTTCAAAAAAAATTTCTTAGCAACTAATTATGAAATAAGTCAGTTGAAAGTCTGAAGGAGTAATACATGCAAGGAAGAAGTGTTGTCATTGGAATAATCTACTTCATCCATCATGCCTAGGATATCAGTAAAGTAAATTATCTGATTTATGTCAAATATGAAAACAAAGAAAAATATCATTTGGGTATTTCTTTATTTTTCATTATTCTTTGGGGTTTCTGGAGAAAAAAATTATGGTCAGGTCATCAAAGTAAACTAAGAAATAATGTGACTTCTTTATCTAATTAAATCATGCCCAGGTAGATAGATAAATGTATATGTGTATATTTATAAACAGATAAACAAAAGGTAGTTCTAAATATTGATCAATAAAGTTTCATATGACATTAATTTATTAAAAAATGTGGCAAGCAATATTTTAAATATAAATAGGCAGCCATATTCACAGTGTCTATGCAGGGTTTTCTCCAGTGTTCCACTGCTCAATTGCTTTGTGGTTTCTACCAATTCAAGCAGTCTCTCACAGGTTAATTACAATAAAACCGTTGATCAGAATAATCTAGCATCATTTGAGCATGAAAACATAGATCCGAACAGCATTTATTTACATATAAAACACTTTGTGTTTTCTTACTGTGCTACTCAAGGAAGAAATTGTAGTGCATTTTGTCAATCCTTTTATTATCTTTGTCCTATTTTCAAAATAGAGATCTAACAGTATCTAATTTTAGAATAGGAAATATATTATATTATTATAAAATATTTGAAAGATAGCAACAAATTAAAATGAAAAAATAAGTCAATTTATTGACAACAAAGCTATTTTTATGTTTATTATATACGAAAAGAATGTTAAATTTATGTTATTAAAGTTTCTGCTTCTCTAAATAGTTTGGTAGCTGGATATATACCTGGTAAATATTCTCATTCATACAACTCTAATCATTAATTACATTGGTTCATGTTTTTGAGGCTTTAAATAAGTGTGAATTGAGAACATATTACCAAAGTTGATTTCTCCCTCTTGATCCCATCAAAATTACATTAAATAGGCACCAACATTATAACATTTCTAATATCATTGGTTATGGAAATACAGATGCATTGACAGAGACCAGGAAGACAGAAAATATCTTTGGCAACTATTTAAATGGTTACCAGATTAAACCATTCTGCTCTCACCATTAAACATTTTCCATTTAGAATTATCGCTATAGTTGCATAAAGGGATTAAATCCTTTAGTTGAAAAGCACACAGTTCCCTGACCTAGACACATAGAAATATGTTTTCAATAATTCACTGAAAAATAGATGAATCCAAAGGCTTATGTGATGAAAAAATAGGCTATCTACAATGAAATAAGAATTCAAAAACCATCACACTTGTCACCAAAAACACAGATTTCTAAACTCAGTGTTGACTGGTAAATATTTTTAAAAACTACTTCAGTTAATATCCTTTCCTGTGGTCCAAGAGAGATTTTGAAGGACAAAACTACAAAAACTAGTACATAGAATGTAAGACTGTTTATATTTAATCTCTACATCTAGCTGGGCTCTACGTATGGGTTATTTGCAGAAGAAATTGACAAAAAGCAAGCAGATTGCAAGCCTACTTTATGTTTCACTGAAAATATATTGTTAGACTTCATGTTAGTCTACAGAAGCCTGTGACTGTTCAACTCCAATGTGCATTAACAAACATTTAGCTGCAAATGATCTGTAAATTTCAAAATGGGTACAAAGGATAAAAGAAAAAAAAGGACCACTTAGAGTACAAAACCAACATCAGCAGACAACAAAGAATTCCTCCCAGAGAGCAAAACAGGGCTGAAAAATAGGTTTACCAGAAAGTTTACCTCCTTACCAAAAGTCTTAATAATTTTGACCTAGCAAAATATGATAATAGCTGTAAACCAGTGTATTTCATGCATTTTGATGGTGACAGTGTTTGTCTTTAATTCTTCGCATGATATATTGTGATTACCTATTTCAACCAAACTGTTTTATTTTGGTGCTTACTGAGTGTTGGAGTGAGCAGAGTGTGCAGATAACCTGCCTTTGTTCTTCTTCTTCTTCTTTTTTTTTTTTTAAGTTTAGTTAATATGTAGCCAGATTCACATGGAGGTCAACATAGCAGTCAGGAATCTGGAGGTGGATGACATAATGGGATAGAATTTCATGGCTGCTAGCCGGGCGTGGTGGCTTATGCCTGTTATCGTAGCACTTTGGGCAGCTGAGGCAAGTGGGTCACCTGAGGGCAGGAGTTCGAGACCAGCTTGACCAACATGGTGAAACCCTGTCTCTACTAAATAGAAAACAAACAAACAAACAAACACAAAAAGCAGCCAGGTGTGGTGATGCATGACTATAATCCCAGCTACTTGAGAGGCTGAGGCAGGAGAATCATCTCTTGAACCGGGGAGGCGGAGGTTGCAGTGAGCTGAGATCGCGCCATTGCACTCCAGCCTGAGCAACAAGAGTGAAATTCCAACTCAATAAATAAATAAATAAAAGAACTTCATGGCTGCTACATGAAAATACAAAGGCATGCAGGCATATTTTTGGCTTTTCAGGAGAGTGAACTGTGGCAGTAGGAGGTAACTGTCCTCTATTATCTCTTCTTACAATGGACAATGGTCATACTGTTAAAAATATAATCCCCACAACCTCTCTTACAGCTATGTGTGTCTCTCTGATTAGGTTCTAACCAATGCAATGTAAACGTGAGAGCTGTCTGGGTTATTTCCTTCACAGAAAGAGAAAACTTCCTTACACCACTGCCTTTCCTATTTCTTCCACCTTTTTGCTAAAGTAGTGATATGACGGAGGAAATTGGAGTTGACGTATTGGACCACGAGAATAAAACCACGTGCTGAAGATGACAGAAATATGACACAGAAGCCCAACAATTATGGAACTGATTTTCAGCAAGGAACCTCTTGAATTATTTGAGCAATACACTATCTTTTTATTAATGTTTCTATTATTTGGAGTCATCCTCACTCAGGCAACTCCAGTATCTATTCTAGGCAACTGAAAACAAGATTCCAGAAAGGAGGTTCTATGAAGAATGTTGTACTAGCAAGGTTAATTTAGTTAAATTTAACAATTCAGAAGTCAGAAGATAAAGATCTCTCTTTAAATGTAGTTTTCAATCTGTAAAATGCATGTTGTGGGAAATGAAATTGGAATACTTTTATATGACATATCTATGTGTAAAAACATTCACTAAACACTCCAGAAAATCCACAATACTTTAAAAGTAGTTATAGTGTGATCATAAAGCAATCTAATAGATGATACAGTTTTGAGCAACTGATAGAGAGTAAGAAAGAACGCATTTAACCTGATAGTGTTAAACTTTCTTCAAGCTCTTTAAAAGCAAAGGTTTCCATTCCCTATTTAAGAATCCATCATGGTACTTAATTATGTCATTAATAATATTTACATAGCTATAATATTGATTTGTAAATATATGTGAGTGGCATCATAACACATAATACTTTAAAAATGCAGTCCATAATGACAGATTTCCTTCATTTATTATGTGTTAACCCTTCAGAGTTTTGTAAAATCTTTCTATATGTTAGTGTTTCCATGTACAAAACTGGGTTTTAGAAATAGAACTTCGTTCAACATTAACAGATCAAAGAAAATATTAATATCATATGATCATCTCAATAGATACAGAAAAATAATGAGAAAATTCAATATGCTTTCATGATAAAAATTTTCAACAAATTAGGTATAGAAAACATGTACAATAAAGGTTACATATGAAAAAAAACCCACAGCTATAATCATATTCAATAGTAAAATATTTAAAGCTTTTCCTCTGAGATCAGGAAAAAGAAAAATATGATCATTCTTACCACTTTATTAAACATAGTCCTACAATTGCTAACCAGAGAATTTAGTCAGGAGAAAGAAGAAAAAGTCATTCAAGTTGGAAATGAAAAAGTTAAATTGTCCCTATTTGCAAATGATATGATTTTATACATAGAAAACCTTACAGACTCTACCAAAAATCTTCTGGAATGAATAAATGTAGTAAATTTTCAGGATACAAAAGTCACATACAAAAATCAGTAGTGTTTGTTTACATTAACAATGCATTCTCCAAAAAGGAAATCAAGAAAACCATCCTGTTCACAATAGCTGCAAAAAACCACTTAAGAATGAATTTAAGAAAGGACGAGAAAAATCTTCTCACTGAAAACTATAAGATATTGATGAAAGAAACTGAAGAAGATGCAAATAAGTGGAAAGACATCTCCTGTCATAGCTTGGAAGACTCAAATTGTTAAAATGTCCATTCTACCCAAAGTGATCTACAGATTTAATACAATCCCTACCAAACTTCCATTTTCATGTAAATAGAAACAAATTCTAAAATTCAGATAGAATCGCAAAGAATATTGAATAGCCAAAGCAATTTTAAGCAAGAGGAACAAAACTGGAAGCATTACACTATCTGACTTCAAAATATACTACATACCATAGTAACCAAAACAGCAAAACACTGCCATAACAACAACAACAACAACAACAACAACAACAACAACAACAACAACAACAAAAACAGACACATAGACCAGTGGAACAAAATAGAAAGCCCAGAAATAAATCTATGCATTTGTAGTCAATTGGTTTTTGACAAAGATGTCACACTAGATATGGACAATCACATCAATAGATTGTGATGGGAAAACTGGATAGTCACATGCAGAAGTATGGAATTATAACTTCATCTTATATCATACAAAAACAACTCAAAATGGATTAAAGGCTTAAATTTAAGAACTGAAACTGCAAAACTGCTCGACAGAAAATAGGGGAAAGGCTATAACATTTGTCTGAGCCATGATTATTTTGGATATGACCCAAAAGTACAGGCAAGAAAAGCAAAAAGAGATAAATAGGATTACATCAAACTAAAATGTTTTTGCACAGCAAAGGGAACAATCAACCGACTGAAGAGACAACCTATGGAATGAAAGAAATTATTTGTGAATCACGTGTCTGAAAAGGGATTAATATCCAGAACATATAAAGAACTCAAACTACTCAATTATAAGAAAACAAATAATTCTATTTAAAAATGGCAAAAAACTTGAATAGACATTTCTCAAGAGGACAAATGCTCAACAATATATATTTACATATATACACACACATATATAGTATGTATATACACAGTATATATACACATACATATATGCATCATATATGCATCATGTACATGTGTTTATGTATGTGTTTATGTATATATGATGTATGTATGAATGTATATATACACAAATATATAGTATATATAAATGCCCAATAGATAAATGTAAATACACTGCCTATATACTATACATAAATATATATGCTATATATAAATATACATATGCCCAATAGATAAATATAAAAATATCTATCATTAATCATAAGGGAAATGAAAATTAAGCCCACAATGAGACATTACATCATATATTTTAGAATGACTATTATAAAAATAAAAAAGATAAGTTTTGGTGAGAATATGGAGATAAGGAAACACTTGCACATTGCCGGTGGGAATATAAATTAGTAAAGCCTTTATAGAAAACAGTATGGAAGTTCATCCACACATTGAAGATAGAACTACATGTCATCTAGCAATCTCACTCCTGGGCATATACTGAAAGGAAGTGAAATCCCTATGTCAATGAGATAGCTGCACTACTGTGTTGATATAAATATTATTCATGATAGCCAAGATATTTGTCAATCCATGAATAGAAAAAGAAAATGTGGTAACTATAAGCAATGAAATGCTATGCACCCTTAAAAAAAGAGGAAATCCTGTAATTTGTGACATGATTAAACCTGAAAGACATTATACTAAGTGAAGACAGAAGGAATAATATAAGTTCAAGAGACTCAGTGTACAGCATAGTGACTAAATCAAGTGAATTAACATATGTATTACCTCACATACTTATCATTGTTTTGTGGTGAGAACACTTAAAATCTACTCTCTTAGCAATTTTCAAGAACACAATGCACTGTTTTCAATACATAGTCACCATGTTGTACGTTGGGTCTCTTGAACTTATTTCTCCTGTCTAACTGAAATTTTGAATCCTTTGAACATCTCTCCAACCTCAAGTTTACCTCCAGCCTTTGGTAACTGCTATTCCACTCTCAGCTTCTGAGTTCAGCGTTTTAAGGTTCCACTTATCAGCCACATGCAGTATTTATCTTACTGTGCTTGGCGTGCTTCACTTAGCACAATGTCTTCCAAGTTTATCCACGCTGTCACAAATTACAGAGAGTAGATTTTAACTGTTCTCACCACAAAGCAATTATAAGTGTGTGAGGTAATACATATGCTAATTCACTTGACTTAACCATTTTGCAATGTGTACATATTTAAAAACATCATGTTGTACCCAATAAATAGACATAATTTGTATTTACCAATTTAAAAAATTAATTAATTAGAAAGTAAAAAGAATCTCATTCATAAAAAAAAGATTTCTAAAAACACAACCTTACTTACAGGATAGTCTTAATCATAAACCAAGATTATTCATCTCATATACTAAGTACTTAGCACAGTGACTGGCACAAAATTAACACCTGATAATTATTTGCTACAATGGAATAGGGTTCAATGTGTTCCAATACATAGCATAAATCTTTAAACAAAATGTCTTTAGATTATTATAAATACAGTGCATATTATCAACGTTATAAGCCTTGACTTTGGCAAAGAAAAATAAATGAGAGAGCGGTGGAAAGTACAGCTATGGTACTTATATTTGAAAGTGAGAAAGCAATATATATCATCAATTGATGTATCAATTATATATATATCAATTAAAAAACCTATCAAAATATGACGGATCCAAAAATAGATTTATATACTACTTTAAACTGTAAAAGCAATTGATAGAGAAACTACGAATTATATAATTAACGAAATTTTGAAGAGGAGGTGGAAGATAAAAGAGATGGAAATTAACAGGGTTTGTAATTTAGGTCCATCAACTGGCTCCTGTTACTATTAATAACATTGTGTGAATCTTTATGATGCATAGTACACAGTCCTGAACACTTTATGCATATTAACTCAATGAATTCTCACAACAAACTTGTAAGATAAATACTATTATTATTCGGTTTTAAAATTAGGCACAGAACATTGAAGTATTTTTCTCAAGACCCAAGTCGGCCTTCGGAGTCTGAATCCCTATATTTATTGCCCCTAAGAGGCCGAGACGGGTGGCTCACGAGGTCAGGAGATCGAGACCATCCTGGCCTACACGGTGAAACCCCGTCTCTACTAAAAAATACAAAAATCTAGCCGGGCGAGATGACGGGCGCCTGTAGTCCCAGCTACTCGGGAGGCTGAGGCAGGAGAATGGCGTAAACCCGGGAGGCAGAGCTTGCAGTGAGCCGAGATTGCACCACTGCACTCCAGCCTGGGCGACGGAGTGAGACTCCGTCTCAAAAAAAAAAAAAAAAAAAAAAGAATAGAGAAGAAGTATATGTAATCTAAAATTTTATATTGCATTTTAATTACATTCATTAGCGTTATTGGGGTAATAATAAAATTAAGTAAAACTAGATATTTTTTAGAATGGAGGCTTATGGAGAATAGGCTTTAATGTGGAGATTATAAAGGGAGAATTTTACAATCTATACAACTTATTTTCTTATTAAATGTTTTCTTTTTACCATGTAAGTACATTACTTGTATTGAAATAAAACAGTAATGAAACTCTATGGACACTTTTTCATTGTAGGAGTCACAAAATTTAATTTGTTATTTTATAATTATTTTATGGCCAGTCATATTTATAATAATTTCTATTAACTGTTATTTTTACAGTTATTGTTTTGCCAGTCATATTTGTAATAATTTCTGAGTCTTTTGTTCTAACTTTTATATGTATGACAAATATTTAAACATGATAAATTTTAATTTAATTTTAAAATTATGAATATTAACTTATCAAGTTATAATTTTAAGTACATTACAACTTTGATGGTTATAATATATTCTTTGCTTTTTAGTAAATCTACTTTCAATTTGTTAACAGATTTTTTTTTTTTTTTTAATTAGAACTAGGTAAAAGTTAGTGAAAGACTTCTCACTGTTAGGTGGTCTCCCCAGAAAGATACTGGTCTCTAATGAAGCTTCCTGAAAATGACCAAGGTCAAGATTAATAACAGTGCTGCAACCCCAAACACGAGTAGGTCATGTAAGTGGGCAAGGTGTTGTTCTCCCTAGGAGGAATGTTGAAATAGCAAATCATGCAACCAACTCACTGCAGCAAATGTACAGATGCAGATGTCATACTTGAAGCCCAAGCCCTGATCATAGCAGAAGAGGAAATGGCATTACTTCAGTCTTGAACCCTGTGTTGGTAAATCGGTGATAAGGCCAAGCCTCCACCAGGTCATATTGTGCTGGTCACAGCTCCTGGTATCATGACAGAAGGGCCTGGTGATTCCTGCAACATGTTTCTTAAAGACCTCATAGACAACTCTTTGAGGCCCAAATGGCGGTGGGCAACGGGGAACCTGCACACTCACCTACAACTTTTCAGTCCCTGAGATTTTCAAATACATGCTGCTCTGGTAGGTCTAGTGTATATGCTGTCCAGTGACTTGCTCTTGAGTATAATGATATACTCATACATGAACAAAGCATTTGTAACTAGAAAACCTAACTATAACGGAAATTAAAAAGTATATATGAATTATTTTTACTTGGAATCAAGCAAGAGTAAAGGTAGCTCTGTTAGCCCAGCAGTATAAGGGCACTGGCCCAAAGACTTAGAAAAGAAACCAGGAATGTGTGACTCTGGAACCAGAATGGACTCAGATATTAAAATAGAAGAAAAATGATGTGATCTTTCATGAATTATAACCTAAATTAGTCACTGAGGTGAATATATACATTGTATATTGATAATAAGTATGGCAATGATACAAATTTTATTTTAGATAAAATTGTGTTTTGTTAATGGTACCTCCCCCTGGTAAGATTGATGGTTTTAAATTTCTTTCTTTCTCTCTCTTCTTTTTTTTTCTTTTTTTGAGACGGAGGCTTGCACTGTCACCCCGGCTGGGCTGGAGTACAATGGCGCGATCTCGACTCACGGAAACTTCCGCCTCCTGCGTTCACGCAATTCTCCTGCCTCAACCTCCCGAATAGCTGCATGACAGGTGCCCACTGCCACTCCCGGCTGATTCTTTTGTGTGTGTGTGTGTGTGTGTGTGTGTGTGTGTGTGTGTGTGTGTGTGTGT
>NC_045436.1:10576102-10611281 GCF_002776525.5 Piliocolobus tephrosceles | reverse complement strand
TGTGTGTGTGTGTGTGTGTGTGTGTGTGTGTGTGTGTGTGTGTGTGTTTAGTACAGACGGGGTTTCACTATCTTGGCCAGGCTGGTTTCAAACTCCTGAATTTGTGATCCGCCCTCCTCGGCCTCCTAAAGTGCTAGAATTACAGGTGTGAGCCACCATGCCTGACCTACAATTTTAAATCTTTACGTATTTTTCTGAGATGTATCTTTCTATGTTTTTGTTTGCAGTGAATGTCTTTCTTTAAAAATAGAGGTGTAACATCTGCTTAATTCATCTAAATACTATTCAGACAGCATTAGCCATCAGTAAAGTTAAGCTTTAGGACAAAATAATTTATCATTCTTTGTTCACCTTGTTTTTGTTCTGTACATATGGCAATATATCGATCAATATCATTACCCTTTCATGGAAATTTTAATAAAGTTTAGACAAATGAGCAGCTTCAAAAATGTTTTAATCCCCCATTTATTCCCTTTAAGGCTGTGTCTAATTTTGTAACTGGCATTTGACAAGGCAATGAGTCTTCTTTCCAGCCTGCTGTTACAATATTACTTTTGCATGAAATTCCCATTGGAATGATATGCCAAGAAATATGTTTCTAAATTCCTTTTTCTATGATGAAAAAATTACACAGTTTCAAAATATTTAGCTACACTGAAGATGAGAAGTTAATTTTTAAAGAATCTACATTATGTTGAAAAATCAGAATATCTTTAACGTCTTGATGCAGGATGCTTACAAGTCTTGGCCATCATTGTAGTTTTTCATATTTCTCATGCAAACGCACATGACAAACTGTGAGGGGTGTGTGTGTGTGTGTGTGTGTGTGTGTGTGTGTGTTTCTGTTTTGCTTCTTAGACATGCTCTTGGAAAGCAGAAAGTGTGGCTCTTCGTGACTGTGATTGATACAGTCATCTCTTGCATGTATTGTGGCAACGACATTCTTATGACAGGGAATGAAGCTATACAGGCAGGTGGAAAAAACAGGACTTTCAAATGATAATCAAAGCCAGTTTAATAAGAAATATTTTTAAAACACAAGCTAACTTGGGAATACAAAGGTGATAAGTAAACTTTTTCTTAAGAGAGAGAAAAGAAACTATTTTTCTGGAAGAAGGGGCATTAGTTTTTTTTCCATTCTACTTCCATGTATGGTGTATAGTTAATTTGTGTGCTATCTGTTGGTTTTAGAAATCTTATCAGACCTGACAGAGGTAACAAAGAAGGCTGTAGGTTTTTTTCTTTTCTTTTTTTTTTTTGAAGGCAAAAAGTTGAGCAATTAAAAGCAGTGCTCTGATGGGCATGGTGGCTCAAGCCCGTAATTCCAACACTTTGGGAGGCTGAGACAGGCAAATCACTTGAGGTCAGGAGTTCGAGACCAGCCTGGGCAACATGGAGAACCCCTATCTCTACCAAAAATACGAAAATTAGTTGGACGTGGTGGCACACGCCTAATCTCCCAGCTACTCGAGAGGCTGAGGAGAGAAAATTGCTAGAGCATAGGGATGTGGAGGTTTCAGTGAGCTGAGATGGTACTACTGCACACTCCAGCCTGGGAGATAGAGCAAGACCCTGTCTCAAAAAAAAAAAAAAAAAAAAAAAGGCAGTGCTAGTCATAGCGGTCTATGGATCACCAGGATCATTCCTACTTGACTAGATCCTTCATTAGAAATGCAAAATCTTGGTCTCAAAGCAGATCTACAGAATCAGGATATATTCAGTTTGGGATCCATCAAATATGCACTTCTGATGACTTTTTTGCATTTTTCTCTTTTTTGTGTTATTTTATGATCAGTGCCACCCCTTCCTATCTGAGGGGGACTCCTTAGTTTCACAAGTTACTGAGTTCATATTACATAATGTGATGTTAATATAATCTTTCAACATAATTCTATGCATGAAATGATTGAAGATACAGTACTTCATAGAGAAAGAAAATGCTGGTTCAAAGGAAGAGTAATATAATGACAGCTATCAGAGCTTATTGTAGGTTCCAGGCACTGCCCTAATAACTTTATCTGATTAATTCTTAAAATGGTCAAAATCGACCCCCCATTTTTCAGATGAGAAAACTGAGGCACGGTGAGATTAAGAAATTTGCTCAAGGTCATAACAATGAAGTGGTGGGGCTGTACTTTAAGGCAGTCTGTCTGCAGACTCTGCCGTCTTAATCACCATGCCATAGTATGTGAGAATAAGTAAGTACGGCACCACCTCACAGGTCTGGGATGTAGTCTACAAGCTGTGTTGTGTTACAAACCCCTCTGAGATATTTCATATGCTGGGGACCCTGTCTCCAGAAAACTGCACAGATGCAATGACTGGCCCAAGTTTGCCTGTAATTTTAAGTAGCTCAGACCCCTGAGAGCTTGAACCAAGCTCAGAGATCACAAGTTATAAATGGGTGTCCTTGGGAACAGAGCACTTATTTTGGTATAGGCTTTGTAATTCTTGCAAATTTTCTCATTTTTAAAATTTCTATCTGAATTTCAGATTTGGGTCTGTATTTACCTAATTATTCCCTACTGACGTAACGACATATATTGGGAAATTTAGAAATGTCCTAGAATCTTCTCTCTACAGAATAGAAAAAATCAATTAGAAGGAAACAGAGGCAAGGGGATTTTTTTTTGTTGTTGAAAGTCAGAACAGTGAAGTAATCCTACACTATCCTGAACTCACCTTCCTCTACATTCTGTTGCCTCATTATCCCTCACCTCTCACTGTCTCGGTTGCATGCTGCTCTCTCAGCTTAGTTCTTGATTTCTTCCTGCCCAGATACCTTTTATCAGCTCTCCTTTCAGTTAGCAATAAACCCTCCCACTCATCCTCCTCCAGCTGCCTGCTGGGCTTAGTAAAATGATGGAAGCACATTCCCTGCTTCATATCTTAGGAGGGGACAATGTTACAGTTCAGGTTATTGGAAACAGTGGTGTCCACTGTCTCCAGAATGCCTGAGGTCAAATTTCAGCTCTGCTCCTTCATAACTATGGGCCCTTGGACAGGTTCCCTAGGCTCTCTGGATATAGCTCTCCTGTGCTTTAAAATCCATGTTACTGCAACACTTTGCATTTACAGTTGTTGAGGAAATCAACCAACATTTTTAAGTGCTCAGAATGGTACCTGTTGCCTACAAAGCATGTGATTATATTAGCTCCTCTGCAGAGCACGCCTGGCCTCTACCTACATGGCCCACATGGCAAGCAATACAAGTGTTGCTCTTCACACAAGCAGGGTGGGAGAGAGTTAGGAAGCACAATGCTTACACAAACAATCTGCAAAAACAGGCCATTAGCTTATCTACTTCCACTCAAAGAACAATTTGGAAAGATAGGGGTATCTTGGTAGTTGGAACTGAACTCAGTCTTGTTGCAGAAACAGTTTTAATTCAGCACTTTGAATATCAGGTACAATTTAGTAAAATGAAAGTAGCAACTTCCTAAAAAATGACAACTTTCCTCCCAATGACAGGGCCCATTCCAGGCAAGAACTTGCAGTGATGGAAGGCAGGCAAGATATTGCTTCTGCTTTTTGGTTTGTTTGTATTTTTCTCCTCTTCTCCATAACGTATTACTGTGGAAGTTTTCACTGAGGCACTGAGATACAAGAGGAAAAAAATTTAAAAGCCTGTACAAAGATGCAAATTTCCAAAGGACATTTCTGAACAGAAACTTCATGACTCTTAAAAAAATCTCTCCATTGAGTTCAAAGATTGAGATTTTTTTTTTTAATTTTATTCCCAAAAGGGAGATAATATTTGGTCTTACAAATCAAATTTGTTTGACTTGGCAATGTATTCAAAGGAAGAACTTAGCAATTAATAGATCTAAAATAGCATATTTTAAAATATCTATTTATTTATTTTACAGATTCTGGAAATAGCTCACACACACCTCTTGCCTATGCTTGTCACTTTGGGCCAAATCTGTTTCTGCTTTCAGGTACACTCTAATACAGGTTGAACATGCTTTATCCAAAATGTTTGGGACCAGAAGTGTTTCAGACTTGCAATTTTTTTTCAGATTATAAAATACTGGCATTCCTCTACTGGCATTTTGCAGGCCTTTTTGATATCTTCAACAATATGTTTACACCACATATCAGATAATAAGCAAGAAAAACACAGTGAGTATTGACTGTAGGTCTTGATCTTACGTGGGACATCTTGGAGAAACTCTCAGTGACACATCTGGCTTGCGCAGGTGCCATTTTATTATCTTTTATCAGTGCCTTGGTGGGAGAATCTGGACATGCACAGAAAAGATACATTGTAGCTGACAAGGTCTAGGGGGATATTTTTTCCTTTGGGGATGCTGAATGGACATTTTGTTGTGTATCTGTGTTTTGACTGTGTTTTTGATTTGTGTTTTCAGGTCAGGTATGGAATTTTCCACTGATAGTGTTATAGCTCAAAAAGTTTCAAATTTTGGAGCCTTTCAAATATTAGATGTTTGAATTAAGGATGCTCAGACTGTAGTGTGAATGTTTTGAGTGGGGCTTCTCTTGTAGGGGGATACATCCTGAGACTCATGGTTAGACTTTCAGGGGTGTCATTGATTACAGGAACTTGGAAGTCTATGTTAGTTTGAAGCTATTTGGTCCTGACTATTTTTAAAATGCAGTATATTTACTAAGATTGTTTCTTCAAATCTCTGTTCAAATCAAAGTTAAAAAAATAACAATAAGATGTTACTTGGCTTTTCTCTATTTGTTGCATGTACCTCTTGTAGGTCTGGCTCAATGGTATGGTTAGTAAGGGCAGAATCTGAGTAATCTTGGATTTTTCTGATTATGCATTCAGGGTCAGAAGAGGAAACAATGGTATGTCATGTCATTATGTTCCTAATGCCAGTTAATGCCATTTCAACATCATAATTTATACAAATATTTACCTGAACTTATTTATTTCCAGGATATTCAGCATGCACATTATTATAATAGTTTACATATAATTCCAAGCATCATTTCAAGTTTTCACCTTTGTAAGTATCAGCCTCTTCTAAGGAAAAAACCTAGATACCATCTAAAAAAGAACAATCTCTTTATTAAACTATTAATATTAAAATGGGATATCCCAGTTGTATTAATTACCTACATTTAGTTTTTATTTTAAATTAGTTTTAATTTAAATATTGTTTTAATTTCATTGTTATCTGCTTATTTTTTCTCTAATTACATTGGAAAAATGAGTAGACTTCCATATACATGGATAAAGCAAAGCCCAATAAGAAAAATATCATATTTAGTTGGTATTTATATGTATAATTTTACATTTACCGCCAATAAAGAAAAATCTTCCCAATTATGTTTTCATGTTAACTATTGTAAGACTCAAGCTAATTTCACAGATGTTAAAAATATGAAAACATGTGAAGTTGGTAAATTAAGAGATTATTGCCTGTTAAAAACTGGGACAATTATGAACAAATTGTAGTCTCCAGATCGCTTTCATAAAATGTCTTAATGTAAACCTAGAGTCTCCAAAGTAAGTAAAATACAATTTAAAACTTTGAAAATAAATACACATACATGTTATTAAATCCTATTAAATTACTTGATATACGAAGTGTTCATAAATAAGGATACTCAAATTTTAAATATGGCATAATATTTTATAAGTTATTGAACTTCCATTCTTTAGTTTAGCAAATGTTGCAAACTAGGTAATGTTACAGAAAATCACTATCATAAATTAAGTCAAAATGTAATTGAGCTTAAATCAACCATATTCTCTTAAGACCTCTAAACCAACAATATTTAGGCTGAATGTAGAAAGAACTGCAAATGTCTCCTCAACTTTTATAATTCAGGGAGATATGTCTAGGCTTACATCTTAACAACTTTCCTTCTTCCACTGGGAATGAAACATTTAAGAACCTTTAGAGGAAGGAGCCATAATTTATTTTAAATGACCCCCTTCCATTAATCACAATAATTTCTTCTTTTATCTCCTATACTTGCTCCCAATACATGCTATGTAGCAACAGCTTAGAGTTATATAAAACCTCTAGACCATAGTAAATAACATTAGTAAGGACTTCTAAGTTTAATAATTAATTTTATTCCTTCAAGTAATAAGAAAATACTGAAAATTTGGTCCTTCCTCAGGACAAACTTGAAAAACAAAGCTATAGTAGACACCTACATATCAATTAAAAAATGTTGAATACCGCAGTAAAATACTAGAAGATAAACAAACAAGTGAAAATATATTATAATGCCATTTAAGAAAATTGTTGCTACAGATAGATCAAGGAACAAAACACACAAACAGCCCACCCACAAAAGCTTACATTTTTGTGAATGGCAAGAGAAGAAATTAGAAAATCAATGAACAAGCCAATATACAATATGTCAAATGAAATATCCCACGTGGAAAAGTTAAAGCAGTTTAAGAAGACAGCAAGGAACAGCGTCAGTGAGTGGTCGCATAAAATGAGCAGGTGAGGCCTCTCTGACACAGAGACAAACGAGCAAATATTTGAAGGAACTAAAATAGTAGGTTCTATCTATCTGTCTATCTGTCTATCTATCTATCTATCTAAATATATATAGAATGTATATAGAGAATATATAGAGAGAATATGTACAGAATACATATAGAGAATATATATAGAATATATAGATATATATCTAGAGAGAATATACATAGAGAATATATATATGATAAAACTGTTTTTGAAAAAGGAAGTACTTTGCAGACAGAAAAATAGCAGGTGCAAGTCCCTAAAGTATGAATGTGGTTGTTACAAGGGAGGAGTGGCAAAGCCATTGTGTGTGGAGCAGCACGAGGAGGGAGTGGGAATGGGTCAGTGATGGGGAGTGGAAGAGCGAGAGGATATTACGGGGCCCTGGAGGTTATATTCAGGGTATTAGATTTGACTTGGAGTGATGTAAGATGCCTTGAAGTATTTTTGGTGGATGAGTGCAAAGTCTGATGAAGTGTTAAAGAATGATTTTGGTTGCACTGAAAACAATCTGGAAATTAACACTCTAAAATAACTAATGCAAAATTATACAATGAGAGGAGTTTTTTGTCCAACAACTTGGCAGAGTAATTTAAAATATTGAAAGCTTGTGATTGTTAAAAAGAATAAAGAAGACAAACATATTGGCATGAGAATACATCAAAGATATTTTGAGTACAAAATCAACACAAAAGTATGTCCACTCTTTTATATGCTTTTAAACATACAGAACATGGTCGGTAAGGCTACCCACTATGGTGGACCATCACAACATCTTGAAAAAAGAGTAGGAATGAAGGCTGGGTTTGGAATTGTGCTTATGAAGTACATTGCCTGAATAGCAATTAAGAATGTTAACACCATGAATTTTGCATGTCGCCCAGGATTTATTATGAGGTATTTTCTAATAAATTATAATGGATGAGTAAAACAAAAAAGTTGTATTTTAATTTTTTAAGCTTATATTACGTAAAGTTTCTATAACAATATAAATATATTTACTATATAATTAGAAAATGTATTCAAAATAAAGTGTTATTTAGATGATAGAAATATATGTCAGACTCCAAATCAAAATTTACCATTTTTAAGAATGTCAATAATAGGAAAATACGAAAATTTACCTTGTAGGATTCCCCTCTCCTCCACTGTTCCTTACATACATGTGAACCCTTGCACACCTCCAACAGCAGTACAAATGCATCATCCTTTTGAATGGGGTGTGAATACCGAGACTGGAGAAAGCATCATTAAGTCAAAGAAGGTTTAGCTTATTTTCTGAATTAACTAATGTTTTTGTCCTATATATAAAACATTATTTTACATGTATTAAGATACTCATTAAAATTTTAACAAAAATATTTATAATTATTATAATAATACTTGAATCGATCTCAGTTCATATCAACAAGGTAAACAATAGGTTTTTATTTATTTATTTATTTTTGAGACAGAGTCTTGCTCTGTCTCCCAGGCTGGAGTGCAGTGGCGCGAATTCGGCTCACTGCAACATCCACCTCCTGTGTTCAAGCCATTCTCCTGCCTCATCCTCCTGAGTAGCTGGGATTACAGGCATACCTCACCATGCCTGGCTAATTTTTGTATTTTCAGTAGAGACGGGTTTCACCATGTTGGCCAGGCTGGTCTTGAACTCCTGACCTCGTGATTCACCCGCCTTGGCCTCCCAAAGTGCTGAGATTACAGGAGTGTGCCACCGTGTCCAGCCAACGATAGTATTTTTAAAGTCTTTTTTCATTTGTTCTTTCCTCTGCCTAAAATGTTCTCCCCCAAGATCTCTGCACGACTTGCTCCTTATTCTTTCAAATTTCTGCTCAAATGTAACCTCCTCAGATTACAATTATCTCTAAAATGGCACCATTCTTCACATTTTGTCCCTTCTATGTTAATTTATTCTTCATAGCATTTCCCACCAAAAAGTCTATCTGGTTTTTTGTTGCTTTGTCACCTTACTGTCTCTCACTGGAAAAAAGCTCCATGATTTCCAGGGATTTATCTTACTTACTCTTATATCTACAGTTTTAAAAGGCAGGCTGACATATAGTAGGTATTCAATACATGTATTAGGACTGATGGAAAGAATGAATGAATTTTTAAAGTTCTGTTATCAAGATATCTGGTTGTTTTTTGTTTGTTTGTTTCTTTATGTTTGATATCTTTATTTAAGAAAGTGGATAACTCTTATACTTCCTATAAAACAGAATTTATAACTCACAGTTGAGTCTATTCATTGCTAATTAAACAGCAATATGACATGAAGAACTTATAAATTTAAACATTTCAACTTGAGAAAGAATGAGGATAGAATTCTTAATAAATAATTGATTGGATTATCACACCAGGTCTTTCCTTGGTATGTCCCCATGTCCAGTAGTAGGTATTGGCTTGTATCTCCCTGTTTTTAAATCTAAAAGAAAAAGGAATTTTCTATCTTATTATTACTAAAAAATCTGAAATTATTGCTTGCAAGGCCTCATTTGTCTGTATAAATCAGTAACTGAAGGGAAAGGGATATGCCACTGTAATAGGACTGAGATCATGTGCACGCTGCTGTTGAGAATAAACTCCATCCAAGACACAGCCATGGTGTTAGAGTTGGGTGATAAATCAAGATTCCTTTATCATAACAAGGGGAATATGGATGGTCAACTAAAGAAACAAAAAGAAATGTAACAATTTTCCACAATACTTAAGAAAATCATTGTCTGTAATAAATGCAAAAAACTGTTGGCAATGTATCTGCTTCCACTACCAATCAGTCTTGCTATGAAATCCTAATATATTATTGCTAGTAATAAAAGTTTTGATATATTGGTTCTGAAGTGATAAGCCTAGGCAATTTCGGATACTGAATACATTTACATGAGGAGATACTTGAGCAAGGCTATTTGAATGAATAGATATGGCCATTACTCATATGAACATTATCATAAAGATTATTTTTCAAAATCACCAATCTCATTACAAAACTTATTTTACATGTTAATCCTTTGCTAAGAGCTGTGCACTTCGGTGTACAAAGCTAGTTTTGTATTGCTGACTATTAAGTCCAGAGAATATTAAAAGGGTGACTACCCAATGGTGATTTTTACGGATTTTGCAATGCTAAATAAAAATTAGCAGGTCTTAGTCCTTTGCAATGAATACAATATTTGTTATTAGGCATTCAAGATAAAAGTTATGTATTTGTTAAAATGCACAGTTTTTTTCTACTTAACACTGTATTAAAAGTTCTAGTCAGGACAATTCAGCATGAAAAAGAAACAAAAGACTTCTAAATTGGAAAGGAAGAAGGAAAAGTATCTTTATTTAAAGATGACATGATCTGTATACAGAAAATCCTAAAGAATACACATGTGACTGCACACACACAACTATTAGAACTAACAATCAATTTTAGCAATGTTGCAGAATAAAAGATCAATCTACAAAATTCACTTGTCTTTCTGAACAACAGCAATAAATAATTCCAAAATGAAAATCAGAAAATAATTTCATTCACAATAGCATCAGAAAGAATAAAACATCCAGGAATAATTTTAACAAAAATTTTAAGAGGAAGTCTGAAAATGACAAATATCATTGAAAAAATTAAAGAAGACAAATAGACAGATATCCCCACATTCATATCTCAAAAAATCTATAGTAGAAAGGTATCCCCACATTTACACTCCTGCATTTAATGTAAGGCTTCATATTATGAAGCTGTAAATACTCTTCATATTGATCTACACATTCAATGAAATCCCTATAAATTCCAGCCTTGTTTTTCTTGCAGAAATTCACAAGCTGATTCTAAAATTCATACAAAATTTAAGGAACTCATATAGCAAAAGCAAAAAAAAAACCTTGAAGTACAAAAACAAACTCTGAGGAATCACACTTCTTGGTTTCGAAACTTACTACAAAGCTACAATATTTAAGATGATATGACACTGATTTAAGGCTAGAAACGTAGACTAATGAAATAGAATTGAGAGTCCAGAATCAATCTTTACATTATGGTTAATAATTTTTGAAAAGGATGTCTGTCCAATTCAGTGGCAAAAGAATAGACTTTGCAAAAAATAGTGATAGGAAAACTGGATAGTCACATGCAAAAGAAGTTGGAACCTTAAATCATTTACTAAAATTAACTTAAAATGGATCAGATATATAAATGTAAGCACTAAAACTGTAAAATTTTTAGAAGAAAACATACGAGTAAACCTTCATAACCTTGAATTAGGAAATATTTCTTAGTCACAACACTGAAAGCACAAACAATGAAAGAAATCATAGGTAAATTGGACTTCATCAGAATTCAACATCTATGTATTTCAAAGGATACCATTAACAAGGACAGCCCATAGAATGAAAGAAAATATTTTCAAATCATATATCTGATAAGTGACTTGTATCCGAAATATATAAAAAACACTTATAACTTAAAAATAAAAAGAAAAATGACCATAACTCAATTAAAATGAAAAAATAATTTGAATAGACATTTCACCAAACACATACACACACACACACAGACACGACCAATTAGCACACAGAAAGATATATGATGCAATTAGTCATTAGGGAGATACAAATCGAAATCACAATGAGGTACTACTTCATATACATTAAAGATAGCTACAATCAAAAAGAAAAATTAACATATATTGGAAAGAATGTGGAAAAAATTACATGCAGTCGTTGTGCAAAATAGTTTGACATTTTCTCAAATTATCAAACATAAGGTTGTATTATTACTCAGCAATTTAACTCCTATGTATTTATATCTAAGGGAATTTGCAATGTTCTAATTAAAATGCTGAACATCTTTTCATATGACTTTTTTATTTGTAGGTCTTTTTGATAGTGGTGTTGATTCAGAACTGTTTCTTTTGTTGTTGTTGTTTTTAACTTGGCTATTCACTTCTTTCTTGTTAAGTTTTAAGAATTCTTAGCTTATTTTGGATCCAAATCCTTTACCAGATATGTCTTTTGCAAATATTTTCTCCAAGCCTATGGCTTGTTTTTTATCCTCCTGCTAGTAGTTTTTGCAAAGCCATATTTTTAAAATTTTAGTAAAGTCCAATATTGTAGTTTTTAGCCATGAATTATGCTATTTTTAAATTTAAAAACTCACCTGCAAAGCCAAGGCCAGGTAGATTTTTTTCTCTGTTTATTTCACAATGTCTTACATTTTTGCATTTTAGGATGTATTTTAAACTGATTTTTGTGTAAGTTCGGTTTCATTGGACCGTTTGTTTTCTATATATGTATATATCTCTCCAATTATTCCAGTACTGTGTGTTAAAAATCCTTCTATTTCTCTATTGAATTGCCCTTGCTCTTTTGTGAAAGATCAGTTGACTACATTTATGTTGGTCTGTTTTAATTTCTATATCCTCTTCAATGATCTTTTTCTTTTCCAATATCACACTACCTTGATAACTGTAGCCTTATAGTAATTCTTGAAATTGGGTACCTTAAATCTTCCAAATTAGCTCTTTTTTAGTATTGTGCTGGCTATACTAGGTCTTTCTACCTTGAGATTAAAATGAATCTAGATATCAAGTTAAGATAATAGACATCTTAATAATATTGAGTCTTTCAATAAATGAATATGAACTATCTCTCTATTTATATAAATCTCTGCTTCTTTTTTAATCGGTGTTTTAAATTTTCACATATAGCTCCTGTATATATTTTGTTAGATTTCTTATACCTAAGTGTTTCATTTGGGGGTATTATTATACATGGTATTTCTTATTTTAAACACCATTTGTTAATTGCTGAAAGAAAGAAATTGGCATTTTTATGTTTTATCTTGTGTTCTACAACCTTGTTGTACTTGTTTATTATTTCTGTGAGTTACTCTGTCAATTCTTAGGGCTTCTGTAAAGTAGACAAAAATGTCATCTTTGAAGAGAAGCATATTAATATCTTCCTTCTCAATTAGTATGCCATTTATTTCATTGGGCGGGATGCGGTGCTCAGAATCTCCAGTATATTGTTGAGTAGCCTTAGTGAGATAAATCATCCTCCTTTTTTCCTAATCTATACTGGGAAAGTGTTCATTTTCTAACCATAAAAATGAAGTTAGTTGATTTTTGTAGATTTTTAAGAATCAAGTTGAAGAACATTTTTATTTTCCTTTTACTAAGAAATTTTAACATACATGGGCATTAGATGTTGTCAGTTTCTTTTGCATCAATTACTGTAATCATATGATGTTTTTTCAGTCCTTGATGTGGTGAATTACATTGATTTATTTTAATATATTGAATCATTTCTGTGTACCTAGACTACATCCCTTTTGGCCATGGTGTACACTTATTTTTATACATTGTTGGATTTGATTTTTAATATTTCCTTGAGTATTTTTGCTTTTATGTTCACGAGAGATATTAGTCTGCAGTTTTTTTTTTTTTTCTTGCAAAGTCTTCATCTGTTTTGATGTTAGGATAATACTGGACTAACAGAATAGGTTACAAAGTATTTTCTCTGTTACTGAGAGTGATTTCTTAAAATTAACCTCATTTTCTCCTTAAATGGTTGGTTGAATTCAGCTGTGTTTCTCTAATAGCTATAAGACAATTCAGGTTGTCTATGTCTCCTTGTTAAAGTTCTGGTAGTTTGTGCATTTTAAGAAATTAGTTCATTTCTTCTATCAAATTTGTGGACATAAAAATATTGTTCATTGTATTTCTATTTTATCCTACTTGATGCTTATACTGTATCTAGTGATGATCCCCCTTTTGCTTGGGATGTTGGTAATTTATATTGTCTTTTTTTTCTTATTTAGCCTACATAGAGGATTGTCAATATCCTTAGTTTTTTTCTTTAAAAAAAAACAAGTATTATTTTTATTAATTTTCTCTATTGTCTTTTTTTATCTCATTAATTTCTGCTAATTGCTGAATTATTTCTTTTCTTCTGTTGGCTTTAAGCTTAAATTATTCTTCTTTCTTTGTTTATCAAATGGAAGCTTCAGTTACTGATTTTTGAGTTTTTCTATTTTCTAACACAGACATTTAATGTGATACATTTCCCTTTCAGCAATGCTTTTTGTTGCAGGCAATATTTTTATGGGTTACATTTTTATTTAGTTCAAAAATATTTAAACATTTTTCTTGGTACTTCTTTGACTTTTGTTTTACTGAGAAGTGTATCTTTAAAATATTTGAAAATCTTCCAGGTATCTTTCAGTTTTTGATTTTTACTTTGAGTGCTTTGTAATCTAAGAATGTTTATTGTTTGATTTCTACTACTTTAATTATTTTACATGTAGTTCATGGCACTGAATGTTGTCTGTCCTGGTAAATGTGTCTTGTAAACTTGAGAAGAATGGGTACTCTTTTGTTTGTGAATTAAGTATTTCTAGAATATTTAATTAGAACAAGTTGATTGATAATGTTGCTCAGGACAATTACATCTTTCCTGATTTTCTGCCTTTTTGATTTGTAAATGACAAAGTGTTGTTGGAGTCTCTATGTTCTATATTGAATTTGTCTCTTTCTACTGTTACTGCTATCAGTGCTTACTCCCGCTTGTTTGATGATTTGCTGTTAGATCCATATCTGTATGTGTTAGGTATTCTTAAAGAACAGACCCCTTTACTATTTATCACTGATAATTTCCCTTCTTCTGATGTCTGCTTTTTCTGAAATTAATATAGATACTGTTATGTTCTTTTGATTAGTGCTATCATATCTTTATCAAACTCTTTACTTTTCATTGTACCAGAATATTTATATTTAAAGTGGGTTTTGTAGATAACATAGTCGTGTGCTGTGGAATTTTTTTTGTATCATTCTGACAATTTGTCTGTAATTGATGAATTACAATCTTTCACATTTAAAATGATTATTGATATATTTAGATTAATTTTAATCATTTTTCTAATTGTTTCCATTCATTGTTCTGATTTTCTTTTCTTTCCTTTTTTTTTTAGACAGAGTTTCGCTGTTGTTGGTCAGGCTGGAGTGTAGTGGTGCGATCTCAGCTCGCTGCAACCTGTGCATCCCACACACAAGTGATTCTCCTGCCTCAGCCTCTTGAGTAGCTGGATTTACAGGGATGTGCCACCATACCCAGCTAATTTTGTATTTTTAGTAGAGGCGGGGTTTCTCCGTATTGGTCAGGGTGGTCTCAAACTCCTGACGTCAGGTGATCCGCCTGCCTCGGCCTCCCAAAGTTCTGGTGAGCCACCGCGCTGGCTACGACTTCCTCCTCTATCTTCTCTTTTTAATTGAACATTTTATAATTCCATCTTATCTCCCTGCTAAGTGTTTCAATTATACCTCCTTCAAAAAAGTTGTCACTGTTTGCCTAGAATTTATTAACACAACCTACATTTTTTAAGTAAAAGTTTTACTCTCTATTGAACGTATACACGTGACACTCTTATTGGATGTTTATGTGCAACATCTCTAAGTTGAACAACGGGCTTGCGATAACATGCCCACTTTCCAGGATTTCAAGGAAACATCCTGTATACAAAAAATTATTGCTTAGAGAAGCTCAGTGATATGCCCAAGACCTACAGTTCTCAAGTTGCAGAACTGCAATTCTAACCCACTGAGCTCTTTTCACCACTCAGAGTACAGAAGTAGTCTGGAATTGCTCTGAATCACATATTTATCATTACCAAAATATATATTTGACGCTATAAATGTCCACTTCTTTTCAAAATCTGAAATCTGTATTGCTGAGCTCTCTTCTCAGAGAACAGCAGGGCGCAGTGATTAGTACAGTGAACTCCAAAGCTGGGCAGTCTCCTTTCCAATCTCAGCTCTGCCACTTTGGGTATAGCCTGGGGTAGTCTCTTAAATTTTATTTGGTTCTGTTTCTCTATCTCTAGGATGGGGCAGATAATAGTAACACTTATGTTAAGGGGCCTCTGTGAGCATGCATGATGCCCTTAGGACAACTCCTGGCAAACAGTTAAGCACTCAGAAAATGAGAGCGTTTAGCAATTCTGAGGGGACTGAACATTCTCTGTATTTGAGCATTCTCCTGGGCCTTGGTTTATCTCAATATATTCTCATGTTTTTTATTTACACATTGAACAAAGCCTTACTCAAAACCTTCCAGGTGGTTGCTGCAGTGCATTCATTGGTGATATGCACACCAATAAAGAAGCACATAACGTAGCACACGGAAGAATGGCACGACCAACATTTGCTTGGCTCTTTACAGTTTATAAGCACGTGTAGGATTTACAGTGCTAATTGTTACATGCTTTTTTAGACTCACATATGTAAGCTTGAAATGCTTCAATGGCCAAATCCAAGTTGAGGATGTTAGGAAATCGTATAAGAAGAGGCAAAATAAATGGGTTGTTTGCCTCCTTTTTTTTCCTAATGTTTTTATTGATGTAAAATACATACAGCATAAAATTTTCCATCTTAACTATTTTAAGTAAATAATTTAGTGGTATTAAATACATTCATAATGTACAACCATCATCGCAAACCCTCGCCATGACTTTTTTCATGTTATAAACTGAAACTGTCCACCCATTAAACAATAATTCCTCATTATCCCCTTCTCCGAGAGATTGGGAACTACTGTTCTACCCTGAGTATCTATAATTTTGACTACTTCTCACAAGTGGATTCAGTCAGTATTTGTCTTTTTCTGACAGTCTTATTTCATATAATAATGTCTTCAAGGTTTAGCCTTCTTATAACTTATATCAAAACTTCCTGCTGTTTGAGGACTAAGCTTTGATATTTAATCTTACCAAATTTGTCCCTAAGGGGTCTAGGGAGTCATGTCCGACAAACCATAAATTCTCATCAGATGGGTTTCATTTGACCCTATGTATTGTGGCTTAGTTTTCAATTTGACTCTGGCATAAATAACATTAGGAGACATGGAAAAAATATTTTACCCCCAAATATATTTCCTTGCCATACCTTGAAATTGCTCTGCAAAGTCTCTTGTGGGAAAAAATCCACATTCTATAGAAAATTCCCTTCCCACTTTGTTTTCCTTCTTTTCTTTCCAGATCCAGAAGATAATCAAGTAAGAGTCAGGCACCCTTTTAAGTCTGAGTAAGAAACAATTTACAACCTGCTCTCTCTGAAGTCGGCTATCTGAGAGCTTCCTCTGCACAATAAAACTTGGTCTCCACAATCCTTTATCTTTAACCTGAAGACTCTTTTCTATCCCTATCGATACCACGTCTTTAGACAAACTCAACCAATCGTCAACCAGAAAATGCTTAAATTTTCCTATAGCCTGGAACACCCCCGACCCCACTTTAAATTGTCCCACCTTTCTGAACCAAACCAATATATTTCTTAAATCTATTTGATGGACATCTCATGCCTCCCTAAAATATATAAAACCAAGCTGCATCCCGACCACCTTGAGCACATGTTCTCAGCACCTCCTGAGGGCTGTGTCACAGGCCATGGTCACTCATATTTACCTCAGAATAATCTCTTAAAATATTTTACAGAGTTTGACTCTTTTTGTCAACAGTTTTAAGGCTGAAACATATTCATTGTTTGTATGCACTATATTTTGTTTATTTATTCACTTACCAATTGATATTTGGGTTGCTCCTATATTTTAGCTATGGTGAGTAACACTGCTGTCAAACATGGTTGTACAAATATATCTTAAATACCTTCTATTCAATTATTTTAGATATATACTCAGAAGTAGAATTGCTGGAACATATTGTAACGAAGTTTTTAAATGTTTACTTTTTGAGGAATTGCCATACTGTTTTCCACAGTGGCTTAACCACTTGACATTCTCACTGCTGCAGGAAAGAGGTCCTGATCCAGACGCCAAGTGAGGGTTCTTGTATCTCCCCTAAGAAAGAATTCAAGGTGAGTCCGTAAAGCGAAAGCAAGTTTAATAAAACAAGGCCAGACGCAGTGGCTCACGCCTGTAATCCCAGCACTTTTACAGGCCGAGGCGGGTGGATCACGAGGTCAGGAGATCGAGACCATCTTGGCTAACACGATGAAACCCCATCTCTACTAAAAGTACAAAAAACTAGCCGGGCGAGGTGGCGGGCGCCTGTAGTCCCAGCTACTCGGGAGGCTGAGGCAGGAGAATGGCGGGAACCCGGGAGGCGGGGCTTGCAGTGAGCAGAGATCCGGCCACTGCACTCCAGCCTGGGCGACAGAGCGAGACTCTGTCTCAAAACAAAAAACAAACAAAACAAAACAAAACAAAACAAAAAGAAAGAAAGGAATAAAAGAATGGCTACTCCACGGGCAAAGCAGCCCTGCTGGTTGCCATTTTTATGGTCATTTCTTGATGATATACTAAACAAGAGGTGGATTACTCATGCCTTCTCTTTTTAGACCAAATAGAGCAACTTCCTAACATTGCAATGGCATTTGTAAACTGTGAGGACGACCAGAGGTCACTCTCGTCGCCATCGTGGTTTTGGTGGGTTTTAGCCAGCTTCTTTACTGCAACCTATTCTATTAGCAAGATCTTTATGACCTTTATCTTGTGCCAACCTCCTATCTCATCCTGTGACTTAGAATGCCTTAACTGTCTGGGAATGCAGCCCAGTAGATCTCAGCCTCATGGAGTTGCTCTGGTTCACACGCCTCTGACATCACCAATAGGGTACAAAAGTTCCAATTTTTCCGCATCTTTGCCACCACTTGTTATTTTCTGTTTCTGTTTGTTTGTTTGTTTGTTTGTGAGACTGAGTCTCTCCCTGTTACCCTGTCTGGAGTGCAGTGGTGCCATCTCAGCTCTCTGCAAACTCTGCCTCATGGGTTCAAGGAATTCTCCTTCCTCAGCCTCCTGAGTAGGTGGGATGACAGGTGCCCACCACCACGCTCAGGTCATTTTTGTATTTTTAGTAGAGACAGGGTTTCACCAATGTGCCCAGGCTGGTCTTGAACTCCTGACCTCAGGTGATCCACCTGCCTTGGCCTCCCACAGTGCTGGGTATTTTTTTTTTTTTTTTTAAATAGTAGCCAGCCTAATGGATGTGTGCAAAGTGGCATCTCATTATAATTTGGATTTGCATTTCCCTAAGGATTAGTGAAGTTGAGCATCCTTTCATGTGCTTATTGGTGATTTGAATGCTTCATTGGAGAGGTGTTTATGCAAATCATTCACCCATTTTTGAATTGGGTTTGCTTTTTTGGTTTTGTCGAGATTTATGAATGTTCTACGTATTGTGGATATTAATCCCTTATTAGACACAAAACTTGAAAATGTTTTCTCCCGCTCTGTGGGTTGCTTTTTTACTTTGATGATAGGGATTTTTAATGCACGTTAAAAAAAAAGAAAAAAAGAAAAAAAAACTTAATAACATACAATTTGTCTACTTTTTTTGTTGCCTATGCCTTTGTTATCATATGCAAAAAAAAAAAAAAAAAAAAAAAAGTGGCCAAATCCAGTGTCCTGAAGAGTTGCTCTGTTTTCTCCTAAGTGATTTCTAGTGTTAGGTTTTAGATCTGAGTCTTTAATCCATTGTGCATTAATTTTTGTTAACAGTGTTGAGTGAGAATCCATCTTCGTTCTTTTGCATATGAACATCCAGTTTCCCAACAGCATTTGTTTAAAAGACTGCCCTTTCCCAAAAGAATTGTATTGACACACTTGTCAAAAATCATTTGACCATATATGTGAGAGTTTATTTCTGTAATCTCTATTTTACTAAATTAATCTATGTATCTATCTTTATGCCAGTGCCACAAGGTTTGTTAATATTGCTTTGGAGTTGTGGCAAGTGTGAGTCCTCCACTTTTATTTTATTTTTCAAGATTGTTTGGTATCTTGGGATCCCTTTAGATTCCATATAAATTTTAAGACTTTTAAAAAATATTTTCAAAAAGCATTATTGAGATTTTGATAGTGATTTCATTAAATCTGTAGATTGCTTTGCATGGTATTGGCATCTTAACAATTGAATCTCTTCTAATCCATAAGCATCAAATGTGTTTTAATATATTTATCTCTTATTAAATTTCTTCCATAAATGTTTTCTAGTTTTCATTGAAGAAGGCTTTTACTTCCTTGGTTAATTTTTGGGTATTTTATTATTTGATGCTCTTGTAAATAAAGCTATTTTCATAATTTCTTTTTCAAGTTACTCATTGTTAGTGTATAGATATGTCAATTATTGTTGTGTTAACTTTGTATGCTTCTGCTCTGCTAAATTCATTTATTAGTTCAAAAAGTTTTTACATAAAATCTTTAAGGATTTCTAAATATAAGATGATATCATCTGCAAACAAACTTAATTTTATTTTATTTTTTCCAATTTAGATGCCTTTTTTTTTTTCTTGCTGAGTTGCCCTGACTAGAACTTCCAATACTATCTTGAATGTTAGTGGTAAAATCAGAAATTCATGATTATAGAGGAAAAGCTTTCAGTCTTACACCATTTAGTATGATGGTTGCTATGAGTTTTTCACATATAGTGTTTATAATGTTGAGGTAGTTTCCATTTATTCCTAGCTTGTTGAGTGCTTTTATCATGAAGCAGTGTTAAATTTTGTCAAATGCTTTTTCTGCATCGATTGAGATAATTATGTGTTTTTTTCATCATTCTATTAATGTAGTGTATTGCATTGATGAATTTGTATGCTGAAACATCTTTGCATTACAGAAATAAACCCCACTTGGTCATGGTGTAAAATCCTTTAATATGCTGGTGAATTCAGTTTGCTGGTATTTTGTGAAGGACATTTTATTTTTGCATCACTGTTGGTAAGGAATATTGGTCTGTGGTTTTCCTTCTTGCTGTGCCTTTGTCTGCCTTCAATATCAAGATAATGCAGACCTCATCAAATCAGTTTGGATGTCTTCCTTCTTCAAGTTTGGGAATTATTGATGCCAGGTTTTTAAATGTTTGGCAGAATTACCAGTAAAGCCATCATGTCCAGGGCTTTTCTTTGTGATGAACTTTTGAATACGGATTCATTTTTATCTTCTTTTTATAGATTTATTGGGGCTTTCTATTCATCTTAATAGACTTCGTGTTTCTAGAAATTTGTCCTCTTCATCTACGTTATTCAGTTTGCTGATATATAGTTATTCATACCATATTATCATAATTCTTTTTATTTCTATATGATAGCTAATAATGTCCCCATTTTCATTTCTAATTTTAGTAATTTCACTCATCTCACTCTGTGTGTCTCTTTTTTTAAAAAAATGTAATTAATTTATTTATTTATTTTAGTCCATCTGGCTAAAAGTTTGCCAAATTGTTGATATTTTCAAAGAACTAACTGTGGTTTCATTGATATTCTCTATTTTTAAAAATTTTCTATTTTGCTTTCTCAGCTGTGGTATGTACTATTTCCTTTCTTCTAAGAGCCTTGGGATTAGATTGTTCTTTTTCTAGTCTCTTAAGTTGTAAAGCTAAATTGTTAATTTGAAGTCTTTGTTGTTTTTTAATGTAACCATTTACATCTCAATTTTTTCTCTTAACACTGTCTTTGCAGCAGCCCTTGAGCTTTGATATATTGTATTTTTGTTTTCATTCATCTCCAAGTATTTTCTAATTTCCCTTGTTGTTTCTTCTTTGATAGTTTAAGAATGTGTTGTGTAATTTCTATTAATACAAATTCGTGAATTTTCCAGTTTTACTTTGACTAATGATTTTTAACATATTATTGAGGTCAAAGACAAACTTTGCATGTTATCTCTCTTTTAAAATTTATTGAGACTTAATATGTGGCTCACCATATAGTTTATCCTGGAAAATGTCTCATGAGCATTTGGGGAAGTGAAACATTTGTATGTTGTTGTATGAAATGTTCAGTCTATGTCCTTTAGATCTTGACAGTTCATTGTGTTAAGGCCTCTATTTTCTTTTTTTTTTTTTTTTTTTTTTTTTTTTTTTGACGGGGTCTCGCTCTGTCCTCCAGGCTGGAGTGCAGTGGCCGGATCTCAGCTCACTGCAAGCTCCGCCCCCCGGGTTTACACCATTCTCCTGCCTCAGCCTCCCGAGTGGCTGGGACTACACGCGCCCGCCAACTCGCCTGGCTAGTTTTTTGTATTTTTTAGTAGAGATGGGGTTTCACCATGTTAGCCAGGATGGTCTCGATCTGCTGACCTCGTGATCGGCCCGTCTCGGCCTCCCAAAGTGCTGGGATTACAGGCTTGAGCCACCGCGCCCTGCCTAGGCCTCTATTTTCTTACTTCTCTCTGGTTGTTCTATCCACTATTGACAGTGGGGTATCAAGTTGCCAACTACTGCTGTAGAACTGTCTATTTCTTCATTTAATTCTGTAATTTTTCATTTCCTATATTTAGATGCTCTCTTGTTAAGTGCGTAAGCTTTTATTATTGTTACTTGTTGTACTGAACCCTTTATTAACATATAATGTAGTTCTTTGCCTTTTGTAACCATTTTTGCTTTTGACAAAGTTAGTGTGTTTTGATATTGGTAGAGTTACCCTGCTCTCTTTTGGTTAGTAATAATATAACACACTGGAACCTCCATTCCCTGGGCTCAAAAAATTCTCATGCCTTAGGTATCCAAGTAGCTGGCATTAGAGGTGTGTGCCACCATGCCAGGTTAATGTAATGTAATACATTTTTCTATCCTTTTGCGTTGAATCTTTGTGTCTTTAGATCTAAAGTGAGTCTCATAGATGCATATAGTTGGATAATGTTATGTTATACATTCTGCTAGTCTCACTCTGTCACACAGGCTGGACAGGAGTGCAGTGGCACAATCTCAGCTCATTGCAATCTCTGCCTCCCAGGTTCAAGCAATTCTTCTGCCTCAGCTTCCCGAGTAGCTAGGATTATAGTCAATAGTCATGCACCACCACACCTGGTTAATTTTTTCATTTTTAGTAGAAACGGGGTTTCACCGTGTTGGCCAGGGTGGTTTCAAGCTCCTGACCTCAAGTGATAAACCTGCCTCGGCCTCCCAAAGTGCTGGGATTACAGGTGTGAGCCACCACACCCAGCCTCTTCCTCATTTTCTTTTCCTGAATATACTGTATAACTGTTTTATTTGTACTTACAATTTACAAATTTGTGATTATATTTAACATTCTAGAGTTATCACTCCATCTCAAATGTATACAAGCTTAACCTCAGTAACATACAATCACTCTAGTCTTTTGTCTGGTCTGGTCTGTCTCCCTCCCCCTTCAGTTGTTGACGTCGCCCAAAACATAAACTAATAATATTTTTAAATGCATAAGTTCACTTAAATTATGTAGAAAACAAAATGTGGAGTTAAAATTTATAATCCCACTAGAATTTAGAGTAATTTTTTAAAAATTATTAGTTTTTTTCTTTTTATTATTTATTTTGAGACAGTCTTCCTATGTTGCACAGGCTGGAGTGAAGTGGCGTGATCTCGGCTCACTGCACCTTCTGCCTCCCAGGTTCAAGCAATTCTCATGTCACGGCCTCCTGAGTAGCTGGGATTATAGGCACCCGCCACCACATCAGCTAATGTTTGTATTTTTAGTAGAGCTGGGTTTTTGCCATGTTGCCCAGTCTCGTCATTAACCCCCTTCTCCAGTGATCCGCCTGCCCTGGCCTCCCAGACTGCTGGGATTACAGGTGTGAGCCACTGCACCCATCTCTAGCAGTCTTTAAAATCATGTAAAAAACAAAAAGTGATGTTACAAACTATGGTTAGAATAATGTTGCTTTTATATTTGCCCATGTATTTACCTCTATTGAAACTTTTTACTTCTTTTTATGTCTTTTAGTCACTCTCTAGCGTCCTTTCATTTCATCCTGCAGGACTCCCTTAAGCATTTCTCTCAGGGAGGGCCTGGTGGTAACAAATGGCCTCAGCTTTTGCTTATGTGGAAATGTCTTAATATCTTTCTTACTTATGAAGGGCACAGTTTTTAGTTCATACATCATAATTATACATTTTTATGGGATGTATGTGATATTTTGATACATGCAGACAATGTATTGTGATAAAACCTGGGTAATTAGGGTATCTATCATCTCAAACATTTATTATTTCTTTGTGTTTGAAGCATTCCAAATCTTCTCTTCCAGCTATTTTAAAATACACAAGAAATTATTGTTAACCGTTGTCACCTGACTGTGCTGTTGAACACTTTTCTAACTGTACTTTTGGGAACATTAAACAACCCTCTTTATTCCTCCTCCTCCTTATTCTTGGCAACTGCTGGTAACCATTATTATACTCTCTACC
Source organism: Piliocolobus tephrosceles (assembly GCF_002776525.5). Classification (NCBI taxonomy): domain Eukaryota; kingdom Metazoa; phylum Chordata; class Mammalia; order Primates; family Cercopithecidae; genus Piliocolobus; species Piliocolobus tephrosceles. The sequence goes on along the minus strand of NC_045436.1, from coordinate 10,587,665 downwards.
TTCATGAGATAAATATTTTTTAGTTCCCACATATGAATGAGAACATGTGATATTCATCTTTCAATGCCTGACTTATTTCATTTACATAATGCCCACCAGTTCTATGTTGTTACAAATGACAGCATTTCTTTCTTTTCTATGGCTGAATAATATTTCATAGCTATCCCAACTGGGGTTACATGATATGTCATTAAGGTTTTGGTTTACATGTCCCTGATGATTAGTAATGTTGAATATTTTTTAATATATCTTTTGTTCATTTGTATGTCTTCTTTTGTAAAATGTGTTTTCAGGTAATTTGCGCATTTTCAAATTGTTTTTATTTTTATTTTATTTTTTTCCACTATTGAGTTGTTTGAGTTCCTTGTATATTCTGGTTATAAAGCCTTTGTCAGATGGATAATTTGCAAATGTTTTGTCCCATTCTGTAGATTGTCTCTTCATCCTGTTGATTGCTTCCTTCATTGTGCAGAAACTTTCTGGCTTGAAGTAATCCCAGTTGCCTATTTTTGCTATTGTTTCTAATGCTTTTCGGGTGTTATAAAAAGTATTGTCCCAAAGTAATGTTTTGAAGCATTTCCCCAAAGTTTCCATATAGTAATTTCCCATTTGCAAGACTTACATGTAAGTCTTTAATCCATTTTCTATTAAATTTTTGTATATAGTGAGAGCTAGGAGTCTAGTTTTTTCTGCATATGCTAGCACTATTTATTGAATAGACTGTTCTTTCTCCAATATATGTTCCGAGAACCTCTGTCAAAAATGAGTTGGCTGTAAATGTATTTATTTCTGAATTAACTGTTCTGTTCCATTGGTCTATGTTGTCTGCTTTTATGCCAGTACCATGCTGTTTTAGTTACTGTAGCTTTGTAGTATACTTTGAAGTCTGGTAAGCTGATATCTTCAACTTTATTCTTCCTCAGGATTGCTTTGGTCATTTGGTGACTATTGTAATTCCATACAAATTTTAGGGTTACTTACTTTATTTATGTGAAAAATGCCATTGGCATTTTAATAGGGTCTTCACTCAACTTGTAAATCACTTTGGGTTGTATGGACATTTCAACAATATTAATTCTTTCACTCCATGAGCACAAGATATTTTTCTATTTTTTAATTTCCTTTTTAATTTCTTTCATCAGTGTTCAATAGTTTTTCTTGCACAGATTTTCACTTCTTTTATTAAATTTTTTCCTAGGTATTTTATTATTTTCAATAGCTATTGTAAACGAGATTGCTTTCTTGATTTATTTTTCAGATTGTTTACTGTTGGTGTATAGAAATGTGGTGATGTTTGTATTTCTTTACTATCTGCAACTTCACTAAATTCATTTATCAGTCTTTAGGTTTTTCTAAATGTAGGATCATGTTGCCTGTGAACAAGGCTAATATGACTTCATTCTTTCCGATTTTGATATTCTCTTTTTCCCCCAGCCCAACTGCTCTGACTAGGACATACAATACTATGTTGAATAAAAGTAGTGAAAGTGGGCATCCTTGTCTTCTTTCAGATCTTAGCAGAAAGTCTTTCAATTTTTCCCTGTCTGGTGTGGTGTTAGCTGTGGGTTTGTCATATGTGGGTTTATTGTTTTAAGGTGTGTTCCTACTATACTTAGTATATTGGAAGTTTTTATCATAAATAGATGTTGAATTTTATTAAATGTGCATGATTATGTTCATGTTATGCATCACTTTTATTGGTTTTGTGTGTGTTGAACTATTCTTCCATCATTGGAATGAGTACCACTTTATCCTGATGAATAAACTTTTAATGTATTGCTGCATTCTGTTTGTTAATATTTTATTGAGCATTTTTGCATTTATGTTCATCAGTGATAATTGGGTTGTTTTTCTGTTGTGTTCTTGTCTGATTTTGGTATCATGGAAAATCTGGCCTCATAGAATGAGTTTAGAAATATTCTTTCCCCTGAAATTTTCCGAAATAGTTTCAGTATAATTAACACTGGATATTCTCTAATTATTTGGGAGAGTTTAGCAGTGAAACCATCCACCTCTGGTCTTTTTTATATAAGACATTTTATTACTGCTTCAATTTTGTTACTCTTTATTAGAATGTTCTGATTTTCTGTTTCCTCATGATTCAATCTTGATAGGTTATATGTGTTCAGGAATTTATTTTTTCTAGGCTTTCCAATTTGTTGGCATATGGTCATTCATAATGGACTCTAACAGTTCTTGGCATTTCTATGGTATCAGTTGTAATGTCTCTTTTTTTCTTAGCTGATTCTGGCTAAAGGTTTGTTTATTTTGCTTATTTTTTCAAACACCAACTTTTTGACTTGATTTTTTTTAATTTTTTTACCCTCAATTTTATTTCTTCTATAATAGTTATTGTTCCTTTTAGTCTTACTCATTTTGAGTTTAGTTTGTTTTTGCTGTTCTAGTTCCTTCGGGTACATCATTAAGTTGTTTATGTGAAGTCTTTCTACTTTTTTGATGTGGGTATTTATTTCTATAAACTTTCCTTTTAGAACTGCTTTCTGCTATGTCCTATATGATTGGGTATGCTGTATTTCAATTTTTACTTTTCTCAACAAGTTTCTAATATCTTCATTAACCTAATTATTGTTCAGGAACATACTATTTTATTTAATTTCTATGTGTTTGTACAGGTTCCAATGTTCCTTCTGTTATTGGTTTCTAATTTTATTTTGTGGTGGTCAGAAAAGATGTTTGATATGATTTTAATTTAAAAAAAAAATGTTAAGACTTATTTTGTGACCTAACATATGGTTTATCCTGGAAAATGTCCTATGTGCTGTTGAGAAAAACATATATTCTGTAGTTGTTGTATGGAATATTTGTAAATGTCTATTAGGTCCATTTGGTCTACAGTGATGTTTAACTCCAATGTTTCTTCATTGATTATCTGTCCGAATGATCTGTCCATGGCTGACAGTGGGATGTTGAGTTTTATACTCTTGCTGTATTGACCCTTTTATTATTATATTATGCCTTTCTTTTACTTTTAACTGTTCTTCACTTAAAGTCTATTTTGTCTGATACAAATATAGCTAGTTCTACTCTTTTTAGATTTGCGTTTGCATGGAATATATTTTGCATCCTTTCATAGTCAGGCTGTGCATGTCTTTAGAGGTGAAGTGAGTACTTTAGGCAGCATATAGTTGGGTCTTGTCTTTTTATCCATTCAGTTACTCTATGTCTTTTAATAGGAGAATTTAATTCATTTACATTCAAGGTTATTATGGATAGGTAAAGTGTTACTACTGCCATTTTCCTCCCTGTTTTCTGATTGCTTTATAATGCTTTCTTTCTTCATCTCTTATTGTCTTCCTCTGTGACTGTTTTTCTTTTGTTTTCTTCTTCTTCTTTTTCTTTCTGGTAGTACTTTCTGATTCTGTGCTATGTATTTTAAGAGTCTTTATTTTAGATTTTTGTTTTGTGGTTACCATGAATTTAAAAAAAAAAATCTTACAATTATAACACATTTTTTTAAATGATAGCTTCTTAACTTTTATGGCAAAGAAAAGAAAAGTTACATAAACTTTGTCTTCGTTTTCTGTAATTTGAATATTGTTTGTCTAGGTACAATTACTTGCTTGTGGGTTTGTATTTTAATCGTAATTGTTGTTTCCTCGCTTTCTGTATCTGTGATTTGGTCTGTTGTTACCTTTTAATTGTTCTCTGACATTGCTACTTCAAATATTTCTTCCTTTTCATTTCCTTTCTTATTTTTCTGGCATCCTAACTAGGAGCATGTTATGTCTTTGGAACTTTTTTACAGGTCTTGGATGATCTCTTTTGCATTTTTTGTCTTTGCATTTTAAAATGAGAAGTTTCCATTGATCTATGTTAAGCTCAGTGATGCTTTCCTCAGCAGTGTCACATGTACTTGTGAGTCCTTCTAGTCATTCTTCACTATTGTTATAATGTTTTTCATTTCCAATATTTATTTGTGATTCTTTTTTAGAACTTTCATCTCTCTTCTTATATTACCTATCTGTTCTTACATATTGTCTATTTTATTCACTAGACTCCTTAACATATTGTCATAGTTATTGTAAATTCTCTACCCGGTAATTTTAACATTGGTGTCATATATGAGTCTGGTTCTGATGCTTGCTTTGCATCTTTATACATTTTTGGTCTTTGTTTTTCTGTGGTTATTGTGATTTTTTGTTGAAAGTTGAACATGTAGTATTGGATAAGAGTAATTGAAAAAAGAATCCTGTACTGTGAGAAATTGTGTGTATTTGAAGAAGAGCCTGAATTTGTTTAATGATTACCATACCATGCTTGGTACTTCAAATCCCTACAGTGTCATTATTTAATTTCCCCTCTTGATTTTGGGTTTTCTATGGACATCTCCTCAGAGAGAGTCTACATCTTGCAGGTCCTTCGCCTACAGTCCACTATCATTACAATGAAACTCTGTTGGTGCCGTGGTAGAGTATGGAATGAAGGAGAAACATTCTATAGTCTTATGAGTAAGTCTCATTTAGCGAGTTTGTGTCTTTGGCCTCTGAACTTTGAAGCTGTTCTTATGTTGTTTTGCATCCCTCCCAGTTAGGTAAGACAAGAAGACCATAGAGGCCTGGAGTGGGAAAAATGCTTTTTATCCAGCTGTGTAAGGCTCTGGTAAAGAACTAGAGAGGAGGCCTTTGTTAATGGAGAAGACTCTGGGAATATTCCAGAAGAATCGCTCCCCCTCTTCCCACCCACTTGTCAAAGCTACGAGATCTTTCTTAGACCCTCACAACAGGTAACTGGTGGGAGTCCTGGAAGTAAAACCCATGCTAGTTGGTGGTTGAGCATGAGGTTATTTGTTCATGCTAGATCACACTCAACCACCAGCAGTTAACCAAATTACTTCCTAAGTATTCCTACTAGAATGAATCTAGCAGCTACTGCCTTCAGGTAAGCAGACCGTGTGTGTAACTATCTGGATTTTCCTTTCCAGATTTACTGGGAATGTACATATGTACTTTTTGAGTGTTATTTTCTGATTGTTATGATTAACTTCCCTTTTTGAGTTAGTGACATGAACACATTCTTCGGTAGTTTAATTTTTCCTTTGTAATGACAAACACATAAGGAAACCTTAATGCATAACTAGGGATTATCTGAAATAAGTGCACTTTGCTTTGAGTAACACTGATTAATTAATGTTTCATGGGAATGTTAAACATTAAATAATGTTTTTATAGGAATCATGTAACCAAGTTTAAAATCCCAATGAATATATTAAACAAATATGTTGGACAAATTTGAACTTCTTTCTCTAGGATAGCAGAGTGCAGTAATTATAATAAATCATATGCATGTGTGTATAGATGCTCATGTATACACAGGCCTACATGGTACAAATGTAAATTTGTCTTCAAACTGAAACCTCTATTTACCACACTTTAGGGAGATATTTTTACCAAATAATTGTTTAATTGTTTAAATCTTTACTCTGGGAAAGACTTAAAAAAGAAACACTAAGAAGTAGCCTCATTTTCTTTTTCATAACTACCTGATTAGTCATATAAATTTATAAAAATTAGCATTACTATACATTTTAGTAACAGGAAATAAATATACTATTTGGCTCAAATATAATTTGCAGGTAAAATATAGACTTATTAATGAAAACCCGTTCTTATCTAATTTTAAGTAATCTGTTGGTTGGATAAATTTGATTTTCAGAAACCTTGACCTTGTTCATAATGGGTAGTAAGCAGATTTTAGATCATGTAGTTAGTTTTGCATGTATTACACACCCATCTGCTTCTCCATCTGGCAGCAGACACAGAAGTGTTATGTACATTCTTCTACCAACACCCCAATTGTTAGCTTCCTGCTGATAGCCCTAGTGTAAGCTTCATTGAGTAATTATTTCAGGCAGAAAACAACCAACCCACATGTTCAAGAATAATTACTAGTTCAATTAACTAACCAAAAACAGGTGATATTTTAGTGTCCAGCAGTAGAAACTATTTCAATTTCTGCAGCACTTCAATAAAAATATTCAGATAGCAGATGTGCTTTTTATACTTTGAGAGTATGAAAAAATAAAAATAAACATGATGTATATACCAACATAAGTTGACAGTAAATTGTGAATCATTTTTTAAAACTTATTATTCCACATTAGCCATTTAATTTTAAAATAATATAAACACGCAAAATATCTACCAACATGATATGCTATCCAACAAAATGTTAAAGTCTGTATTTAAAAAACTGTTTTGTAGCGGTGACAGACATGATCAATATCAATGTTGTATATAATCATATTTGCATACTATTGTATTGTAAAATTGTATGCTATTTACTTTAAATATTATCTGCATTTCAATATGATAAATCTATAAACATCATGCATATTTATTAGCATATTTTAATATCCTTTTAAAATACATGCTCTAATATACATATATGAGTGTTCATTTATAATATATTTTATACACCAGCATTATTTTGAATTTTAATTGAAAATATACATTTTTGAATAAAATATTAATGTTGTTAGTGTTGCTAATTTTTTCATTTAAAAACTATATGATCTTTTTAACCTATATAATCTTTTCAGGAACTCAAATAGTAGGTCTAATATAATTTGTTTTAAATATAAGATTTAATTGAAAATTTAAAGAAATAATTCTACTAAATAGAAAATATGACATAATGAAGCACAAAATGTTGAGTCTTGGAAGTCCGAGGCGGGCAGATGGCCTGAGGGCAGGAATTCAAATACAAAATTTAGCTGGACATGGTGGCAGGCACCTGAAATCCCAGCTACTGGGGAGGCTGAGACAGGAGAATCACTTGAACTGGGGAGGTGGAGGTTGCAGCGAACCGAGATCGTGCCGTTGCACTCCAGCCTGTGTGACAAGAGTGGGACTTCATCTCAAAAAAAAAAAAAAAAAGTCGAGTCATATTTATGTCTCCAGGAACTGTAGTCAAACACACACACACACACACACACACACACACATAGACACACACACACACACACACACAGAAGCAACTAATGAACATGCACATCTTCAATTGTCCCAATTGGTAACTACATAAAAGTATTTAATATAATTAATTTTACTTAAATTTTTCTTATATTGTCAAACCATGGTACACAAAGAAACGGGTCATTGCTATGATATTGCAGTAAGATTTTATCATAGCATCCATATAGGAAGAGGTGAAGACCAATAAAGTCCATAGTTAACAATGTATCAGACCAGTATATTGAATTTTACATTCTCTTCAAAATGTGCTCATAACAAATTAAGAAAGAAGTTATAAGTAAAATTAGAAAACCACTTAGCCCCAAGAAATTATTGCAGTAATTTCATCATAATTTTTATTCGATGAATGTAATCTATACTTATTATACAAAATATAGGAAACACCTCAAAATATAAAGATAAAATATCACTATCTCAAAATATAATCTATCTTCTATCTTTTATATTATTATCAGTTCTTTGTTTTAATATTTTAACCTAACCTCATTTCATTTAGTATTACTTTTGAATATTTTGACATGCTAATGAATCTCATTTATAACAAGATTTTCAAGAAATATTTATAAATCCATAAATGTAATTATTTCATTTTATTCCATAATTATTTTTGAATATCTTTGTTTTAAATATTTAAATCCAATCTAAAATCTTACTGATATATATAATACTAAACACATGTATAATTTAAAGATTTCTGAATATCTCTAATGATTTCTTTGTAGCAATAACTGTCATTTTATCAGTTCAAATAGCTTCCAATATTTTGTATCACTTTTGTTGCATTCTGCCCAGCATCCTTCTAGAAATACTACGACAACCAACAAAATCTCCAGCACTCTATCAATATGACCTTTTCGTCAAATATTCTGCAAGTATATTTCTTTATTATTATTATTATACTTTAAGTTCTAGGGTACATGTGCACAGCGTGCAGGTTTGTTACCTATGTATACATGTGCCATGTTGGTGTGCTGCACCCATTAACTCGTCATTTACATTAGGTATATCTCCTAATGCTATCCCTCCCCCTCCCCCCTCCCCACAATAGGCCCCAGTGTGTGATGTTCCCCTTCCTGTGTCCAAGTGATCTCATTGTTTAGTTCCCACCTGTGAGTGCAAGTATATTTCATGTTAGATTTTTGATCAATTTAATTTTTTGTTTCTAAAAATAAGGAAGTAGAACTAGATAAGTAAATTAATGGCTTATTATGGGATATGCAAATTAAAACCAATACAATTCCTGAAGTAGGAATGGAGAAAGAGGCAATCTCTAGCAGTATTCCATCCAAGTGGTTTTGCATCCCCTGCATAGGAATAATAGAGAATCTATAATATGGACTGAGAGAAAGATGCTACTTCTCCTACAGAAGAAAGATAATTCGTATAATCTCATTAGTAACTGGAAGCTGAAATAAATTCCCCTGCTTAGCAATAGGTCTGAAAAGCGGATTTGATGACTGCACAGCTAGACAAAGTATATAGCCAAGTGTAACCTTCAATTTGTCTGCTGGCCCTCACATGCTAACTGATGCTGCCCTGTATAATTCAAAGATAAAATGGCAAAATGGGACCTCACATGTCTTAAATAAAACATCACATAATTTTTAAGACTCAAGTAAATCATATTATTGGAAATAATTTACTGCAGAAATCAGAAGAAACTTTAGAAAAGGTTCACATTTCCAATAATAGAAGATCTCCATAAAACTGGAGCTTGTGGCCGGGCGTCGTGGCTCATGCCTGTAATCCCAGCACTTTGGAAGGCTGAGGTGGGTGGATCACTTGAGGTTAGGAGTTTGAGACCAGCCTGGCCAACATGGTGAAACCTCATCTCTACTAAAAATACAAAAATTAGCCAGGCATGGTGGCGAGTGCCTGTATTCCCAGCTACTTGGAAGGTTGAGGCAGGAGAATTGCTTGAACCCGGGAGGCAGAGGTGGCAGTGAGCCAAGATTGCACCATTGCCATCCAGACTGGATGACAAGAACAAAACTCCATCTCAAAACAAACAAAGAAAGAAAAACAAAAAACAAACAAATAAAAAAACAAAAACTGGAGCTGGTGATTTTAAGATATGTAACTGCAATGGATATCTTTACAAGCCGATGAAATAAATTGTCACATGCTTTCAGTTTTCAGTATTCGGGTATCTAAAACAAAAGAGATTTAAATTATACTTGGAGAATATGTAGTACAAAAGTAGGAAATCATGTTTGTATAATAGAAGATACTGTGGGATTCTCAGAATATGGAGAACTAATAAACACAGATATAAAACAATAAATGATTACAGTTATTAAGATTGAGGAAGCCAGTAGAAAGTAAACATGGAGATAATTGGTTTATCTGAAATAGACTCTCAAATGAATGAAACAGATAGGCGTTGACATAGACAATGAGAAATAAAATGTTATAACATTCATCTGAACTAAATAATAATTCTTGTACAGTGCTTGAGTTTGCAATTTTTTTTTTTTTTGGCATGTAATTTCATCGGCTCAAATAACCTCTAACATTGTGTATCACTTTTGTTACACTCTGCTAAACATCTTTCCAGAAATACTGTGACAACCAACAAAATCTCCAGCACTATCAATATGACCTTTTCATCAAATATTCTAAGTATTTATTTATTCTAACATTTTCATCTAATATTCTAAGTAATATTGAAATATTTTAAGTAAATAAAGCTAAAAATCCTCACAAAAAAAACAGTTTAAGCAACGCATGGTGGCTCACACCTGTAAACCCAGCAGTTTGGGAGGCTGAGGTGAGCAGACTGCTTGAGCCCAGGAGTTTGAGACCAGCTGGGGCAACATGGTGAAACATTTGTCTAAACAAAAAATACAAAAATTAGCCAAATAAGGTGGTGCATGCCTGCAGTTCTAACTACTCAGGAGGCTGAGGTACTAGGCTCACTTGAGCTTGAGAGGCAGAGGTTGTAGTGAGCCGAGATTGTGCTGCTGCATTCCAGCCTGAGTGACAGAGTGACACCTTGTCTCTAAAAGAATAAATAAATAAAAATAAAGTTTTAAAAATTATTAAAAATTACCTTGTTATTTAATATGTTAACTGAAATACTAAATGTTATAATACCAAAGCTTTACATGTATAAGATTGTTCAAATATAAGTTTTGAATTCTAAAATTTTATACCCAGCAAAATTAACTTTTTTTGTGAAGACAAATGCAAGATATGAGATTTTCAGGCGTTCCTACCATCAAATAAAGGCTTCCTAAGCATTATGAAATATTTATAAAAGAAATTCTTGGAAATATTAAAACCAATTGATGATTATGCTTCAATTATATGTAAAATTTAATGTATGAGAATATTAGAAAAAAATAATATAATACAACATAATAACTGTTAAAATTTCTTAATAATTTATTGACAAAGACTGAAAATTGAGTAGCGAAAGTGGATAGAGAAAAAAATATTTTCATATTCGCTTGTCTCAAATGGTTGGTTTTAAGGTGATATAGATTAAAAATACAGCATTCAACTGAATTGTAAAAATTAGTAACCACATAAAAATGGAAGAAATAGAAATAAATATGATAATAATATTAGTAATAATATAAAGATGACAAAAGCAAAACCACATGTCCTATAACAATAATTATGAATGGGCTATACATCCTAAATTTAAAGGAGTTACAAGCGTATTTAAACACTATAGGGTTGTAATAAAACATTAAAAGGCCAAGGCGGGCAGATCACCTGAGGTTGGGAGTTCCAGACCAGCCTGGCCAACACGGAGAAACCACGTCTCTACAAAAAACACACAATTAGCTGGGTGTAGTGGCACATGCCTGTAATCCCAGCTACTCGGGAGGCTGAGGCAGGAGAATCACTTGAACCTGGGTGGCGTAGGTTGCAGTGAGCCAAGATTGTGCCATTGCACTCCAGCCTGGGCAACAAAAGCAAAACTCCATCCCTCCCAAAACAAACAAACAAACAAAAACAGACAAAAAACATTAAAAAGCATCATATAGAATTATAAAAGAACAACTAAATATACATCATTAATACATAAAGGAAGTAGGTTTATCATATCAATATAAAAGTGTGAGGTGCTATGATACAAAATAATAGTAAATATTTTAAAGCTTTTTTAGTAACAATGTATTGCAAAACACAAGTGTCATGAAATCACTTGGCAGTTATACATACTTTTTTACAAAACCGAAATAACAACTTCACAGACTGACTAGTATCAAAGCATATAACCAGAATGTCATCTTGGAGGTTGATGTGTTGCCCCAAAGACATCAGAAATAACTTTGTAGGTTTGATAAGTTTTTTTTCTACTTCTGATATTTATTGCATCAATTAAACACCCAAATTTAAGACCCAGAACACAAAGTGAGTTTCTTTTTGTTGTTGTTGTTGTTGTTGTTATTTTTTTCCTCTCTGTAAAATTCAGCTACTCCTGGAACATGATATAAATACTCTCATTGGAAGGTGTCCCAGTTTTTGCAGGTATTGAAAGTATCAGTTGACCAATGAGAACGCAGGCAAGCAAAAAGGCCAAAAAAAAAAAAAAAAAAAAAAAAAAAAAAAAA